>NC_053428.1:103840242-103885667 GCF_007990345.1 Gossypium hirsutum | reverse complement strand
TACACTTAACATTCATAATTTAATAATACTAACAACTGTCCAATTGCGTCATAGTTGCTAATAATTCATATCTCGATTATAAACCGAAACCCAAATCCGTAAATTTCCCCGAATTTATACTCATATATCTACTTACCAATTTTTTTTTATTTTTGGTTGTCCATTATAGTTTATTAGTTATCTCCCTGTTCAGGGTTGCTACTTTGACCCTGTGCACTATGAAACAAATTCTCTCTGTAACAAATTCAAATAACCATGCGTTTGTTCTCTTAAAATAGACCAATGAGGAATCCATACATATACAGTATGACTCATAATTATTTTGTGCAATTTTAATGATTTTCTAAAATCAGAACAGGGGAACTCAAAGTCATTCAGACTCTGTCTCACCACAATTTAAATATCTCATAACATAAAATCCAATTGCATGCACCGTTTCCTCTATATGAACTAGACTCATTAGGCTTTAATCTCATTTTTTTCCTAGCCCTTAACTCAATTTCCACAATTTATGGTGAATTTTCAAAGTCAAACTATTGCTACTTACCAAAAACTGTTTTAGTACAAATATTGTTAACTAGTTCATAACATCTTTACTTCAATTCATTCAAACTCTATACATGCCATATAAATCTTTAAACATAAAACAAAAACTACCAGAATTGATCTGAATAGTGTGCCCTGTTGTGTTGATCCGATCTACCCACTTCACTTCAAGTCAATCTACATAAAAATATTAAACACACACAAGTAAGCTTATTGAAGCTTAGTAAGCTCATAGGCATATAAACACAAATCATATCAAATATCGTACACAATCATATATCTATTAGTTTAACTATTTCATCCTCCAAATCACAATTTCATTAATAACTCATTGGAATAATTTCCATATGGCTACTCACAATTTAACTCCCTTAGGCCCATTTCTCATTTACTTCATTGTCAAATTAAGGAACAATAAGGAATTGAGTGCTTCATTATCACATTGCCATAGTAAACTATGGACTTTCACATTGTTACGCATCACACACCGAAGCCATAGCCTTTCCATGGTCTTACACGGTTCACATATCATACCGAAGCCATATCCTAGACATGGTCTTATACGGAATCACATTATCACATTATACCGATGCCATAACCCAGCTATGGTCTTATACGAAGTCACATTATCACATTGCACCGATGCCATAGCCCAGCTATGGTCTTAAACGGGCACACTTATCACATATTTTTCGTCAATTCATCAGGGTCACAGAATAGAAGCACTCAAATCCATTGTTCCTACTAATTTGTACTTTTAGTTACACATTATTCATTAGTTAATGCAAATTGATAGTATTCATCAACAATAAAATACTTTAACAATCATAAGATTTTCATATCAAAACATTGAACTTTGCCATATGAACTTACCTGGACTAATTTGCAAAAGTCGTAGAAATTCAGGGACTATTCTTGAATTTTCTCCTTTCCACGATTCAGTTCGTTTTCTTGATCTATAATTATAAAATCATTCCTTCATTAGCATACATTTCAATTCTATTTCACTTCACAATTTATGCTGTTCAAATTTCAAAATTGCACTTTTACCCCAAAATTTACAGTTTTCACAATTTAGTCCCTGCTCAATTCACCCATCAATTGAACTAATTTTTCTCATTAACACTTTATTTTATCATTATAAACTATTTAAAACCTTTTATATTCTTAATTTCAACAGAAACCTTCAATTCACAACTTTTTCACAATTAGGTCCTAAATATCATTTCCTATCAAAATCACTTAATAAAACCACCTTAATATGAAATTAGAACTTAAATTTCATAATAATTCATCATAAACTTCCCTTATCCATCCAGGGTAACTTCCAATTTCACCCATAAAATCAAAAACTAATGAATTCTACAAGTGGACCTAATTGTAAAAGTCATAAAACATAAAAATTATCAAGAAAAGTAAGAATTAAACTAACATGATGTAAAATATGAAAAACCAGCTTTCTCCAGACCTTCTATGGCATTTGGCTGAGAAAATATGAAGAAATGTCTAGATTTTTCAATTACATCATTATTTAACTATTAACTTTATGCTATTTCCAATTTTGCCCCTTGTTCACATTGTTTTCTTGCTTATTTCATACCCAAACCGTCCAGCCATTAACCTTTGGGTCTAATTGCTCTTTAAATCCATCTTTTTAAATACTTAAGCTATTTACTCACAATTTAACAAATTTTGCACTATTTTCAATTTAGTCCTTTTTAATTAATTAGCCATCCAAACGTTAAAATTTTCTAACGAAACTTTAATACTAACTCAATGACACTCCATAAATATTTATAAAAATATTTATAGCTCTATTTTCAACTTTGAGGTCTCGATACCTCATGTTTGACCCGTTTGACCTAATAAATTCTTTTAATTCACTAATTTCACCATTTCACAAATTCTTCTAAATTCTTACTTGACTCATAAATATTAAATTACTATCTTGTTCAATCTTATTTGTCGAATTTAGTGATCTCAAATCACCATTTCCGACACCACTGAAAATTAGGCCGTTACAACTCTCCCCCTTTAAAAATTTCGTCCTCGAAATTGGTTACCTGAAAACAGATTTGGATACTGTGATCTCATTGACTCCTCTGTTTCCCAGGTTGCCTCCTCCAATCCATGTCAATGCCATAACACTTTTACTAACGGTACTCGTTTATTCCGTAGTTCTTTAACTTCCCGAGCTAATATTTTCACTGGTTCCTCCGAATAAGTCATATCTGATTGTAGCTCTATCTCAGTATGAGGAATCACATGTGAAGGGTCTGATCTATATCGTCTCAACATAGATACATGAAATACATTATGGATCTTCTCAAGTTCTGGAGGCAAGGCCAATCTATAAGCTACCGGACCGATCCTCTCAATGATTTCGTATGGTCCGATAAATCGTGGACTAAGCTTTCCTTTTCTACTAAACCGTAAAACTTTCTTCCACGGAGAAACTTTCAAGAACACACGATCACCCACATTTAACTCTATATCTCTTCTTTTCAAATCTGCATACGCCTTTTGACGATCGGAAGCAGCTTTCAAACTTTCCCGAATAATCTGAACTTTCTCTTCAGTTTCCCGAATTAAATCCACTCCGACTAATTTCGATTCACTTAATTCTGACCAATACAATGGGGTTCTGCACTTCCTTCCATACAGAGCTTCAAACGGTGCCATTTTGATACTAGCTTGATAACTGTTATTATAAGCAAATTCAGCTAAAGGTAAGTACCTTTCCCAGTTGCCACTGAACTCGAGTATACAACACCTTAACATATCTTCCAAAATCTGAATCACTCGCTCTGACTGTCCATCTGTCTGAGGGTGAAAAGCTGTACTAAATTTTAACTTAGTACCTAAAGCTTCCTGTAGTTTATTCCAAAATCTTGAAGTAAACCTCGGATCTCGATCAGAAATAATTGATGTCGGCACCCCATGTAATCTCACAATTTCTGACACATATAATTCCGCTAACTTATCAAGTAAAAAATCTGTTCTGACCGGAATAAAATGCGCTGATTTAGTGAATCTGTCTACTATCACCCAAATCGAATCTTTTTTCTTCGGAGTCACTGGCAATCCAGATACAAAATCCATCGTCACATGTTCCCACTTCCATTCTAGAATCATTACGGGTTGTAACAAACCTGTAGGCACTTGATGTTCAGCTTTTACCTGTTGACAGATTAAACATTTTGCCACAAATTCACAAATTTCCCGTTTCATACCAGGCCACCAATACATTTTTTTCAAATCACAATACATCTTCGTACTACCCGGATGAATCGAGTACATACTACTATGAGCCTCTGATAAGATATCCTTCTTCAATTCTAGATTATTCGGGACACAAATTCTATTACGATGGTATAACATACCACTATTATCAATAGAGTAATCTAAGTTCAAATTATCCCGAACCATTTGTCGTTTCAACACCAACTTCGGATCTTCATCTTGCAATTCCCGAATTCGTTGAAAGAATACTGGTTTTGTCTTTAATTCAGCTAATACAGAACCATTTTCATTAACAGACAAATGAGCATTTAACGCCCGAAGAGCAAATAATGATGATTTCCGACTAAGTGCATCTGCCACTACATTTGCCTTACCCGGATGATAATCAATGATAAGATCGTAATCTTTCAACAGCTCTAACCATCGCCTCTGTCTCAAATTCAGCTCTTTCTGCGACATTAAATATTTCAAACTTTTATGGTCTGTATACACATAACATTTCTCTCCATATAGGCAGTGTCTCCAAATTTTTAAAGCAAATACTATGGCAGCTAATTCAAGATCATGTGTAGGGTAGTTCCTCTCATGTGGTTTCAACTGTCGAGAAGCATATGCTACAACTTTTCCTGACTGCATCAATACGCAACCTAAACCATTCAGAGACGCATCACTATATACTACATATGGCACACCTGATTCAGGCTGAGTTAAAACCGGAGCCTCTGTCAATATTTTCTTTAATTGATCAAAACTTTGTTGGCACTCATCAGACCATACAAACTCAACATTCTTCTGTAATAATTTAGTTATCGGTGAAGCAATCAGTGAAAAATCTTTCACAAATCGACGATAGTAACCAGCTAATCCAAGGAAACTTCGCACTTCCGTAACATTCTTTGGAGTTTTCCAATTAATCACCGCTGACACCTTACTCGGATCTACCCGTATACCATCAACTGACACAATGTGACCCAAGAATCCCACTTCATGAAGCCAAAATTCACATTTACTAAATTTTGCATATAACTGTTTTTCCCTTAATATCTGTAGTACAATTCTCAAGTGCTGAGCATGCTCGGATTCTGTCTTTGAATAGATCAGTATATCGTCAATAAACACAACCACAAATCTATCCAGGTAAGACTGGAAAATTCGATTCATTAAATCCATAAAAGCAGCAGGAGCATTTGTCAAACCGAATGGCATAACTAAGAACTCATAATGACCATACCGAGTTCTAAAAGCTATTTTCGGTACATCACATTCCTTTACCTTTAACTGATAATACCCAGATCTGAGATCTATTTTTGAAAACACTGTAGCATCCTTAAGCTGATCGAATAAATCATCAATACGAGGCAAAGGATATTTATTTTTAATTGTTACCTTATTCAGCTGCCTGTAATCTATGCACAGCCTCAATGAACCATCCTTCTTTTTCACAAATAAGACAGGTGCACCCCATGGTGACATACTCGGTCTGATAAACCCTTTGTCTAACAATTCTTGCAACTGCGCTTTTAACTCTCTTAATTCTGCTGGAGCCATTCTATACGGTGTCACTGATATGGGAGCTGTTCCTAGAAGCACATCTATCACGAACTCAACTTCTCTATCGGGTGGTAAACCTGGTAATTCTTTAGGAAATACATCCATGAATTCATTTACAACAGATAGTTGCTCTAACTTTGATTTAGAACTTTGAGTATCAAGAATATAGGCTAAATAAGCCTCATTTCCTTTACGCAACAATTTCTGAGCAGACATAAAAGAAATCATTCTAACCATGTCATCCAAATTCCCAGACTCAACCAAAACAATATCTCCTGTTTGACATTTCAAGCTAATTCATTTTTCTTGACAATTCACTACCGCGTCATGTTTCATTAACCAGTCCATGCCCAAGATAATATCAAATTCACGAAAGGGTAGCAGCAACAAATCAGCGGGGAAATCACAGCCCTTAACTTTCAGTGGACAGTTATGACATATTAAATTAACTACCACACTTTGACCTAACGGATTTGTAACTTGTACATCATAATCAGTAGGCTCAACAAATAAGTTCTTTTCAGATGCTAACATAGTGCAAATATATGAATAAGTAGACCCAGGGTCTATTAAAGCATACACAGGAACATCATAAAGATAGAAAGTAGCAGTAATTACATCTGGAGCTGTTGCTTCTTCTTTCGCTCGAACGGCATAAGTACGAGCAGGAGCCCTAACTTCTGATCGGCTAGCAGTATCTTTCATACCCGAACGAGTAGCCCCTGTAGCACTGCTCTGACCAGAGCGTCTTCCTTTTTGAGGAAGAATTTTCTGTTTCTCCCTCTGTTCCACTTCTTCTACTTGTAATTGGGGACAATCACGAATAAAGTGATCAGTGGCCCCACATTTATAACAAGCCCCTAACTTACTTCTACATTCACCGGGGTGACTTCTTCCACAATGTTGACACTTAGGCCTTTGGGTATTTTGTACACTACCCACACTAACAGCAGGTCTGTCAGATGCTTTGTAATCAGATTGTCTTGGCCTACTTTTTCCTGATCTTTCTGGTACTGAAGTGGCTCGACTGAATTCCTCTTTAGATTTCTTCACTGGTAAAGCCGAAAATGACTTAGATGCACTTCTTTTGAAAGATTCTTTACTTCTTCTATCTCGTTGCATCTTTTTATTATATACTTCTTCAAGCTTCTGAGCACGATCTGATAGAACAACAAATTCTCGTATCTCAATGCCCCCTATCATCATTTTAATCTCATCATTAAGCCCTTCTTCAAATCTGATACACATTTCTTCTTCTGTGGGTATTATATCTCGAGCATATTTGCTCAGATAAACAAATTCTCTTTCATATTCAGCCACTGACTTGTTTCCTTGTCGCAAGTCGAGAAATTCTCTTTTCTTCTTATCCAGATATCTTCTACCGACATATTTCTTCTTAAATTCATTTTGAAAAAATTCCTAAGTGATCTTCTCAGCCGGTACAACAGCTTCTATTGTTTCCAACCAGTTATAAGCTTCTTCTTTCAATAATGACACGGCACATATTAAGTAATCATCTGGTGAGCACGCCATTTGCTTAAAAACCCTCATTATACTTTGTAACAAATATTCAGCTTTAACGGGGTCATCATCTGTTCTTCCCCGAAATTCTTTAGCCCCATGTTTTCTGAGCTTTTCAAATGAAGAACGTTTGCCAGATTCAGTTGTCGGAGGAGGTGGAGGAGCAACCGGGGGTACTACAGATGTTGAGATAGGGGGAGGAGGTTGTGTAGTCTGATTTCTTTCTCGCATATTCTCTTTATACCACTGATTCATGAATCCATAAATCATATTTTTGAGTTCTTGTTCTCGCATCAATGAAATCGGAGCTTCACTACTTGTTCCTTGTTCAGAGGTTTGTACTCTGCTATTAACTTCTTCTTGCTCAGTTTGTTCTGGTCTATCTGACATCTTTTCAAATCGAAAATAATCTATAATAAAAACAAGGATTAGATCGGATCATACACTGCACACTATCACAGATTTATATGGCATGTAATTCTAGACACTTTTCACATCATACATATTCCGAGAATCGGCTAAACCGAAATTCTGATACCAATAAATGTAACGCCCCTTACCCGAGACCGTTGCCGGAGTCGAGCACAAGGCACTACTAAACTTATTTGAGCACTTAACCAAATTTAGATAATTTATATCATACTTTTCAGACAAGCTGTGCAACTGCGTCATAGTTGCTAAATAATTCATATCTTGAGTTATAAAACTCGAAACCCAAATCCGTAAATTTTCCCCGAATTTATACTCATATATCTACTTACCAATTTTTTTTATAATTTTTGGTTGGTCCAATTAGTACAGTTTATTAGTTAAATCCTCCCCTGTTTCAGGGTTTGGCTACTTTGACCCCTGTGCACTACGAACCAAATTTCTCTCTGTAAAAAATTAAAATAACCATGCCGTTTGTTTCTATTAAAAATATACCCAATGAGAAATCCATACATATACAGTATGACTCATAATTATTTTTGTGCAATTTTTAATGATTTTCTAAAATCAGAATAGGGGAACTCGAAGTCATTCAGACTCTGTCTCGCCACAATTTAAATATCTCATAACATAAAATCCAATTGCATGCACCGTTTCCTCTATATGAAACTAGACTCATTAGGCTTTAAGCTCATTTTTTTCCCAGCCCTTAACTCAATTTCCACAATTTATGGTGAATTTTCAAAGTCAAACTACTGCTACTTACCAAAAACTGTTTTAGTACAAATATTGTTAACTAGTTCATAACATCTTTACTTCAATTCATTCAAACTCTATACATGCCATATAAATCTTTAAACATAAAACAAAAACTACCAGAATTGATCTGAATAGTGTGCCCTGTTGTGTTGATCCGATCTACCCACTTCACTTCAAGTCAATCTACATAAAAATATTAAACACACACAAGTAAGCTTATTGAAGCTTAGTAAGCTCATAGGCATATAAACACAAATCATATCAAATATCGTACACAATCATATATCTATTAGTTTAACTATTTCATCCTCCAAATCACAATTTCATTAATAACTCATTGGAATAATTTCCACATGGCTACTCACAATTTAACTCCCTTAGGCCCATTTCTCATTTACTTCATTGTCAAATTAAGGAACAATAAGGGAATTGAGTGCTTCATTATCACATTGCCATAATAAACTATGGACTTTCACATTGTTACGCATCACACACCGAAGCCATAGCCTTTCCATGGTCTTACACGGTTCACATATCATACCGAAGCCATATCCCAGACATGGTCTTATACGGAATCACATTATCACATTATACCGGTGCCATAGCCTAGCTATGGTCTTATACGAAGTCACATTATCACATTGCACCGATGCCATAGCCCAGCTATGGTCTTAAACGGGCACACTTATCACATATTTTTCGTCAATTCATCAGGGTCACAGAATAGAAGCACTCAAATCCATTGTTCCTACTAATTTGTACTTTTAGTTACACATTATTCATTAGTTAATGCAAATTGATAGTATTCATCAACAATAAAATACTTTAACAATCATAAGATTTTCATATCAAAACATTGAACTTTGCCATATGAACTTACCTGGACTAATTTGCAAAAGTCGTAGAAATTCAGGGACTATTCTTGAATTTTCTCCTTTCCACGATTCAGTTCGTTTTCTTGATCTATAATTATAAAATCATTCCTTCATTAGCATACATTTCAATTCTATTTCACTTCACAATTTATGCTGTTAAAATTTCAAAATTGCACTTTTACCCCAAAATTTACAGTTTTCACAATTTAGTCCCTGCTCAATTCACCCATCAATTGAACTAATTTTTCTCAATTAACACTTTATTTTATCATTATAAACTATTTAAAAACCTTTTATATTCTTAATTTCAACAGAAACCTTCAATTCACAACTTTTTCACAATTAGGTCCTAAATATCATTTCCTATCAAAATCACTTAATAAAACCACCTTAATATGAAATTACAACTTAAATTTCATAATAATTCATCATAAAATTTTCTTATCGATCCAGGGTAACTTCCAATTTCACCCATAAAATCAAAAACTAATGAATTCTACAAGTGGACCTAATTGTAAAAGTCATAAAAACATAAAAATTATCAAGAAAAGTAAGAATTAAACTCACATGATGTAAAAATATGAAAAACCAGCTTTCTCCAGACCTTCTATGGCGTTTTGGCTGAGAAAATATGAAGAAATGTCTAGATTTTTCAATTACATCGTTATTTAACTATTAACTTTTATGCTATTTCCAATTTTGCCCCTTGTTCACATTGTTTTCTTGCTTATTTCATACCCAAACCGTCCAGCCATTAACCTTTGGGTCTAATTGCTCTTTAAATCCATCTTTTTAAATACTTAAGCTATTTACTCAAAATTTAACAAATTTTGCGCTATTTTCAATTTAGTCCTTTTTAATTAATTAGCCATCCAAACGTTAAAATTTTCTAACGAAACTTTAATACTAACTCAATGACACTCCATAAATATTTATAAAAATATTTATAGCTCGATTTTCAACTTTGAGGACTCGATACCTCATTTTTGACCCGTTTGACCTAATAAATTCTTTTAATTCACTAATTTCACCATTTCACAAATTCTTCTAAATTCTTACTTGACTCATAAATATTAAATTACTATCTTATTCAATCTTATTTGTCAAATTTAGTGATCTCAAATCACCATTTCCGACACCACTGAAAATTAGGCCGTTACATGGACATTTATCCATTCATATACTCAGTCATTCATTCATCGCGTGTACACATCACTATAATCATCCACCGAAACTAAAGAACCGTATAATCCGCAGTTGCAAGATTTCAAATCTGGAACCACGTCATTCCTATAAAACGCGCCGACAAGCTAGAGTAATGGAAGCTGAATTCAATGAGAGAATTGAAAGGATGGAAAAGGCTCAAAAGGAATTACAAGAGCAACTGGCCAAATCGCAACAAGAGACAAGAGACCTAATGGTGAGATCTCGAGAGGAATCACTCGAGCAAAGAGATCAGATGGCTAAAATGATGGAGATGATGACAACCTTGGTCAAAGGAAAAATGCAGAACCCCGATGTTATGGAACCTCAGTCAAGAATTCACCACGATCAGGATCCACTCTATCCCCCGGGATTCACTCCATCGCCCGCATATACAACACAAAGAGGGTATACTCAAGGGGAACCCACTGGCTTGGAACATCGACCTATGCCACCTACTCCACCCACTAATTTGGGGCAAGGGATATTCGCGTCGAACCCAGGGGCTAGTCCTACTGATCCACTAGTTCCAGATCTGGATGACCCAGCAGAGGTAGCCAAGTTGAAATTGGATAACCATGACGCAAAATATAGGAGTCTAGAGGAAAGACTCAAAGCAATAGAAGGCACTGAAGTCTTCTCCGCACTAGGTGCCAAGGAACTCAGTTTGGTACCTGATCTAATTTTGCCCCCGAAGTTCAAAGTGCCTGATTTTGAAAAGTATGATGGGACAAGGTGCCCAAAAGCACATCTCATTATGTTCTGTCAAAAAATGACCGGTTATGTAAACGAGGATAAACTACTCATACATTGCTTTCAAGATAGTCTAATAGGGTCAGCTCTTCAGTGGTACAATCAACTTAGTAGAGAAAAGATTCGATTCTGGAAGGACTTGGCGTCAGTATTTTGGGATCAGTACAAGCATGTATCGGATATGGTGCCAGACCGTATGACCTTGCAAATGATGGAGAAAAAGCCATCAGAGACTTTTAGACAGTATGCGCAGAGATGGAGAGACGTCTCAGCTCAAGTGGAACCCCCACTAACAAAAACGGAGATAACCGTTCTCTTTAGTAATACTTTAAAGGCACCATTTTATGACAAATTAGTGGGAAGTGCCACGAAGGATTTCGCGGATATTGTAATATCCGGTGAACTCATAGAGAATGCCGTCAAAAGCGGTAGAATGGAAGGATCAGAAGGCTCAAGAAAAGCAGCACCCTTAAGGAAGAAAGAGCCAGAAGCCCATGGTGGGAACTGGGAGTCGTTACATTCCCAATTCGTATCCTAACCAACCCCGACCTCGAAATTATCCACCCCCTAATTTCTATTATCCCCCTCAAACCCCTTACTACCAAGCACCACATCCGTCCTACCCCGTATACGCCACGAACAACCAAAGACTCGTCACCACTTTCCCACAAAACACGGTACCCGCCCAAAGCCAACCCAGAAATGAACCAAGACCAGCAAGGCATAATCCCGAGAGCGCAATTTACCCCCATCCCTATGTCGTATGGGGAATTGTACCTAAAACTTTTGGAAAAACAGCTAATTTCTCCCCATTACATGGCACCCCTTAAACCTCCATACCCAAAGTGGTACTATCCAAACACTAGTTGTGCATACCACGCAGGGAACCAGGGGCACTCTACTGAGAACTGTCTTACTTTCAAAAGAAGAGTTCAAGGACTCATTGACGCTGGTATCCTACGATTTGATAGTGCCAGTAATGCCACGGGGAACCCGTTCCCTAACCATACCGAAGGGAATGTGAGCACAATGGGGAAAGAGGATGAATAGAAGGACAGAAAATGTGTTTCAGAAATAAGGACGCCTCTGCAGAAAATCTGGGAGGTATTGGTTAAGAAAGGATTGCTCAGTCACTGATAGAATTTTTGGAGAAGAAGGTCAAAGTTTTTGCAATTTTCATGGGATTGTTGGACATGACATTCAGTCATGTGAGGACTTTAAAAGGTTACTTCAAGACTGGATGGATAATAAGGAGATCAAGGTCCTTAACAAGAGGGAAGATGCCAACGAAAGAGAAGTATGCGTCTCTGATAGCCAATCATCAGGGCCCCATTATAGTGCTGATCGACCGTTGGTAATTTATTACGACGCGATGAGAGAGCCATTGAAACCACAGGTGGTAATTGAAGTACCGTCTCCTTTCCCGTATAAGGACAACAAAACAGTACCGTGGAGATATGATGTTAATATCGTTACACCGAAAGTTGAAGATGTTGGGGAGGTAGGTCATTTTACTCGAAGTGGACGATGTTATTCTAAAGAAGTTGAACCGGTAAAGAAAAGTAGCGACTCGAAGCAAAAAAAGAAAGCAGTGATGCACGAAGTCGAAGTCGAGCAAGAAATTCCACCCATGCAAAAAACTAAAAAGCTTGTGAATGAGGAAGAAGCTCAAGAATTCTTGAAATTTATTAAGCACAGCGAGTATAGTGTGGTGGAACAATTGAGCAAGCAGCCAGCACGAATCTCAGTTCTATCTCTACTGTTAAATTCAGAGCCACACCGGAATGCTTTATTGAAGGTGTTAAATCAAGCTTATGTGGCCAACAACATATCTGTTGAAAAGCTTGATAGGTGGGTAAACAATCTGAATGCGGACAATTTCATCTCTTTTAGTGATGATGAGATACCGCCAAATGGTAGAGGCTCGGTGAAAGCGCTGCATATCACGACCCGCTGCAAGGGCTACATAATACCGAACGTACTCATCGATAATGGGTCAGTGTTAAATGTTATGCCATTGGCTACGCTTTCCAGAATACCGATGGATTTGTCCTACTTAAAGCCCTGTCATTCCATGGTAAGGGCATTCGACGGGACGAGGCGCGAAGTCATGGGAAAGATCGAAATCCTTTTGAAAGTGGGCCCTTACATCTATGAGGTCGAATTCCAAGTCATGGACTTTACACCCTCTTATAACTGCCTTTTGGGAAGACCTTAGATCCATTCTGCTGGAGCAGTCCCATCATCCCTCCATCAAAAGTTGAAATTTATCATGGATGGCTGTTTGGTCACAGTCGAGGGCGAAGAAGACATCGTCGCATCCATCTCTGCTAATGCGCCATACCTGGAAGTAAGCAAGGACGCAGTGGAATGTTCTTTTCGATCCCTTGAATTCATCAATGCCACTTTCGTCGCTGAGGGAAACAGAATTCCGATGCCAAAACTATCGAGAAATACCAGAATGGGTGTCAAGTTGACCGTGGGAAGGGGAGCTCGTGCGAGAAGAGGTTTAGGGAGACATCTGCAAGGAATAGTTAGGGCTTTAAAGCCAGTGCACCACAAGGCCCGATACGGTTTGGGGTTCCAGCCTGACATGCGTCAAAGAAGAAGACAGTGGAATAAGGATCAAGAGAGAAGAGTTGTAAGAACTTTGGGCCGAGAACCAGAATGGGAACCAATAGAGTACCCTCCTTTGTCAAAAACATTTACATCTGCGGGAATGATGTACCCTGGACAAGATGATCCACGAAACATGCTGGGGTTAATTGAAAGGGGTTTTCAGAATGTCAGTATAAATGTCATTGACAAAGGGACTAGTGCAAGTAAAGATGTCTCGAGGATACGCCATTGCCCTCTGGTTTCATGTTGAATAATTGGACTGCCGAGGAGCTTTTTGTAGTTTATAAGTCTTCAGAGTAATGCTAAACATTAACTTTCTATTGTGTCTTTAGATATAATAGAATTCTTTTGTAAGAGCTTACAATCGCTCTTTATCATTTAAATGAATATCAATGAAGATGCATTTTGTCACGATTTTTCGCATTATCACTAATTTCATAATCATTTTCTCATTTCATAGCCTATCCTTACATTTGCCTCATTGCCATGACATAACATTTTGTTTGTTGTTTCCAATACTTGGATGTCCCTCTATAGCTTCTTTTTCCATTCAACTTTCAGGTGCTCAGATATTGACGACATGAATAAGCCCGTTACGAATCTTGAAATTGATTTTGAGAAGGCTGTTTGCTTAGGAGAATTTGAAACCGAAGAAAATGCTGAAGATTATGTCTCGTCTCCTGAATTCTTAAGAATGGTGGAACAAGAGGATAAACAGATTTTTCCTCATGAAGAATCTGTGGAAACAATAAATTTGGGCACTGAAGAGAGGAAACAAGAATGAAGATTGGGACTTCTATTTCAGAGAATACCAGGCATAGTTTGATCACTTTACTCCGCGAATACAAAGATGCTTTCGCATGGTCATACTAGGACATGCCAGGGCTAGATGAAGATTTAGTGGTCCATAAGCTCCCATTAAAGCCAGAATGCAAGCCCATCCAACAAAAATTAAGACGGATGAGACCCGAAATGCTGTTGAAAATAAAAGAGGAAGTCAAGAAACAATTTGACGCTGGCTTCCTACAAGCCTCCAAATATCCAGAATGGGTGGCTAACATAGTCCCGGTACCAAAGAAAGATGGCAAAGTACGAATGTGCGTGGATTACCGTGACCTGAATCGAGCAAGCCCAAAAGATAATTTTCCCTTGCCACATATTGACACGTTGGTGGACAACATAGCAAAACATTCATTGTTTTCTTTCATGGATGGATTCTCGGGGTATAATCAGATCAAGATGGCCCCTGAGGATATGGAGAAAACTACCTTCATAACAATGTGGGGAACGTTCTGCTACAAGGTGATGCCATTCGGGTTAAAGAATGCTGGGGCAACATATCAGAGGGTTATGGTAACATTATTCCATGACATGATGCATAAAGAAATAGAGGTCTACGTCGACGACGTGATTGCTAAATCCCGAGGGGAAGAAGAGTATGTAATGCACCTCAAGAAGTTGTTCGAAAGGCTGAGAAAGTTTCAGCTAAAGCTTAATCCAGCCAAATGTACATTTGGGGCTACCTCGGGAAAGTTGCTAGGCTTCATTGTCAGTGAAAGAGGTATCGAAGTTGATCCAGATAAAATAAAAGCCATCCAAGAATTACCACCTCCGCGCACGCAAAAGGAAGTTAGAGGATTTTTAGGGAGATTAAACTACATCGCCCGATTTATCACTCAACTTACCAACCAATGCGACCCAATCTTTCAGCTTCTTCGAAAACATAACCCGGGAGAATGGAACGAGGAATGCCAGGTGGCCTTTGATAAGATAAAACAATATTTGTCTAGTCCTCCAGTGCTAGTACCGCCAACTCCTGGAAGACCATTGATATTGTATTTGACTGTGTTCGAAAGTTCAATGGGTTGCATACTGGGGCAACACGACGAGTCAGGAAAGAAAGAAAAAGCGATCTACTACCTCAGCAAAAAGTTCACTGAATATGAGGCAAAATATTCGTCCATTGAGAAATATTGTTGCGCTCTGGTTTGGGTAGCTCGGAGACTCAGACAATATGTGTTGTATCACACGACATGGCTAATTTCAAAGCTGGACCCAATAAAATACATGATGGAATCGCCGGCACTATCAGAAAGAATGGCACGATGGCAGATCCTCCTTTCGGAATATGACATTGCCTATGTAAGTTAGAAGTCAATAAAAGGGAGCGCAATAGCTGACTTCTTAGCAACTCGAACGACAGAGGAATATGAGTCTTTAAGATTCGATTTCCCAGACGAAGACTTAATGTGTATCACAGAAATAGAATCCGAGTCATCAAAAAAGAAGTCATGGAAGATGTGCTTTGATGGTGCGTCAAATGCTCTAGGGCATGGAATTGGAGCAATCCTGGTATCACCAGACGGGAATCATTATCCGTTCACCGCAAGACTGAACTTCTTCTGTACCAATAATATCGCAGAATATGAGGCCTGTATCATGGGGCTTCGTGCAGCTATAGAACGAAACATCGAGATCTTGGAGGTGTACGGGGACTCAGCTCTAGTGATTTACCAAATCTGTGGAGAGTGGGAAGTGAAGGACTCAAAATTGATTAAGTACAGCGATTTAGTGGCTGGATTGATCAAGGAATTCAAAGAAATAACTTTTCATTATTTCCCACGAGAAGAGAACCAACTGGTTGATGCCCTGGCCACTTTGGCTTCAATGTTCAAAGCAAGTAGAGAAGCAGAAATAATGCCCCTCAAAATGAGCATATACGAGGTCCCTGCATACTGTTGTAGCATTGAGAAAGAAGTAGACGGACGGCCTTGGTTCCATGATATCTTAGAATATATCAAGAATCAAAGGTATCCCGAACAAGCGAATGAGAACGATAAAAGAACAATTAGAAGAATGGCAGCGGGATTTGTTCTTGATGGGGATATCTTGTATAAAAGAGGAAAGGATCAGATGCTTTTGAGATGTGTGTATGATGTTGAAGCCAGAAAAATACTTGAAGAGGTCCATGAGGGAATTTGCGGAACGCATGCCAATGGTTTCAATATGGCCAGAAAGATTATCAGACTCGGTTACTACTGGTTGACGATGGAAAATGACTGCATTATTTTTGCCAGAAAATGCCACAAATGTCAAATCTACAGCGATAAAATTCATGTAGCCCCTTCACCCCTTCATGTCATGACTTCTCCGTGGCCTTTTTCTATGTGGGGCATGGATGTTATAGGGCCAATTTCTCCAAAAGCATCAAATGGACATCGATTCATTTTTGTGGTTATCGATTACTTCACAAAATGGATAGAAGCCGCTTCGTTTGCCAATGTGACGAGGACTGTAGTTTGCAAGTTTTTGAAAAAGGAAATCATTTGCCGATATGGTTTGCCTGAAAGAATCATTTCAGATAACGCCACGAATCTGAACAATAAGATGATGAAAGAAGTGTGCGAGCAGTTCCAAATAAAGCATCATAACTCCTCGCCCTATCGCCCAAAGATGAACGGGGCTGTGGAAGCAGCCAACAAAAATATTAAAAAGATCATTGGGAAAATGACTGAGACATATAAAGATTGGCACGAGAAACTACCATTTGTTTTGTTTGCATATCGCACATCTGTGCAAACATCTACGGGAGCAACTCATTTCTCTCTGGCTTATGGAATGGAAGCTGTGCTACCTATTGAGGTTGAGATCCCCTCCCTGTGAGTCTTAATGGAATCAAAGTTAGAAGAAGCAGAATGGGTACAAGCTCGATATGATCAGCTAAACCTCATTGAAGAAAAGCGTCTCAGGGCAATTTGTCACGGGCAGATGTACCAAAAAAGAATGATCGCTGCCCATGACAAAAAGGTACGACCAAGAGAATTCCATGAAGAAGAACTCGTACTGAGGAAGATTCTCCCAATACAAAAAGACCTGCGAGGAAAATAGGCACCAAATTGGGAAGGACCATACGTCGTAAAGAAGGCATTCTCAGGAGGAGCTTTGATCCTTACTGAGATGGATGGTAAGGAGCTACCGAATCCAGTGAACTCAGATGCGGTGAAGAAGTACTATGCTTGAAAAAAGAAAGTCGAGATGAAAAGGGCATCCTAAAAAAAAAAGGGATCAGAGCGAAAACCCGAAAAGGGCGCTTTGGTTAAACATAAAAGATTAGGATGAAAACCCGAGAGGGCGTTCTAATGAAGCAAATATTCGGCTTACAAGGCAAGGCGTTTTAAACGGTACGACAAACAGTGAGACTACAGTATTTGAAGCATCTCTGAAGGCTCGAAATCTTCTACGCAAGGAGCCAGACTCTAAAATATTCTTGATTGAGGAACGTGAAGAGTTCATGTGTCGAATATCTAAAGCATTTGTATCCGTTGAATACGATCTCTTCTTTGCACATTTGTACTATCATTGGTTAACTTTCTTTTTTTGCCACATTTGAAATAAAGGAATATGAGATATCTTTTTTGTCCCTACCTGACCATTTTCATGCATCTCATTATGTGTTTATTTAATGATAAATAGTGAAATGACATACTCTAAACAAAAGAAATGTTAAGCATTACCTAGATGAAAATTTGATAAGTACAAGAGCCTTAAAGCAGGGACAAAATTCAACCAGGAAAAAAAGAGTGTTATCTGAGAAAGTCATGAGCCGAAGTAATGAATGCGGACCATCACAAGAATCGTGACGAAAAAAGACATACGACAAACATGCTTAAGGAACACTGCGAAATCATGTAGGCATAAAGGCATTTAAGACAAACATGTGCATATCATGATAACATCATGCATGGCATATACAGTTAATCCAATAGAGCAAAGGACGTGATGATAGTTGTATTGAATCAAAGGAAAAGACACATGAGTTCCACCAGATGATATGTTTTGGGTACTCTGAGGTATCTTTAATTCATGTTTTCAAAAAATCAACTCATATTGTGAGAAATGAGTTGAGCCTCAGGTCACACGCTGAGGTATTTTAGTTTATGTTTCAAAAATTGACTCATATTGCGAGAGGTGAGTCAAGCCTCAGGTCACGCTGAGGTATTTTAATTCCTTTTTTTTCAAAAATCAGCTCATATGGCGAGGGGTGAGTTGAGCCTCGGGGCACGCTGAGGTATTTTTAGTTTATGTTTAGAAAATACTCATATTGCGAGAGGTGAGTCAAGCCTCGGGGCACGCTGAGGTCTTTTCAATTTCTACTTTTCAATTCCTACTTTTCAAAAAAAATCAGCTCATATTGCGAGAGGTGAGTTGAGCCTCAGGTCACGCTGAGGTATTTTCAATTCCTATTTTCAATTTATGCTGTTCAAGAACCAACTCATATTGCGAGAGGTGGGTTGAACCTTTTAATTTCTACTTTTTCAAAATCAACTCATATTGCGAGAGGTGAGTTGAGCCTCAGGACACGCTGAGGTAATTTCAATTTCTGTTGTAAAAAAAAAACAACTCATATGGCAAGAGGTGGGTTGAACCTTTTAATCTCTACTTTTTCAAAATCAACTCATATTGCGAGAAGTGAGTTGAGCCTCAGGACACACTGAGGTAATTTCAATTTCTGTTGTCAAAAAAAAAACAAAAAAAATAACTCATATAGCGAGAGGTGGGTTGAACCTTTTAATCTCTACTTTTTCAAAATCAACTCATATTGCGAGATGTGAGTTGAGCCTCAGGACACGCTGAGGTAATTTCAATTTTTGTTTTTCAAAATCAACTCATATTGCGAGAGGTGAGTTGAGCCTCAGGTCACATGTCGAGGTATTTTCAAAATCTGCTTTTCAAATTAAGTTTCAAAAACTCATATTGTGAAAGGTGAGTTGAGCCTTGGCTCACGCGCTGAGCTATTTTTAATTTCCATTTTTTAGTTTATGTCTTTTAAGGAATCAGTTCACATTATGAGAAATGAGTTGGGCTCAAGATTACATGTCGAGTAAAGAATAAAGATTGAAGTTGATGAAAGACACCAAAGGTGGCCTCCCTGAAGTTGCAATGGAGCAGGTCAAAGTTGCAAATCTTGACTCCCTGAAGTTGCAGTGGAGCTGATCGAGAATATCAGATCTTGCCTTGCTAGAGTTACAGAAGAGAAGATCGCAAATTTCATCTCACAGAAGTAATAGAAAAGCAGATCAAAGCTGTAGACTATATTTCTCTGGAGTTACAATAAAGCAGATCGAAGACACAAATCTCATATCCTTGAAGTTACATTGGAGTAGATTGAAGCTACAAGGCATATGTCAGAAGATGTAGTGGATTGAATCTAAAGCTACAAGATGCAGTGGACTGGAAGAAGACTATCTGAACAAGAAGAGCACCAATGAAGTCAAGACTCGCAAGACAGCGCAAAATTGGCCTTTCTTTGTGTCTTTGCTCTATTCTCGTTACACGACAATGAGCAAAGAGGGGTAGCTGTACAGGCCAATTTTGGGCAACCCCAAAACCCAACTAACCTACCCTAACCTAAACAGCCCAATACCTATTAAGCCTAACTAATACATCAGCCAACCCAATTTCAAACCCCATTAAATCACTAACCCATTAAACCCCAAAACCCAACTAACCCACCCCAAAACCCAATAACTAAACCTACTCAAAACCCATACCCATCTCATCCTAAACTAACCCATTAAACCCCAAAACCCAACTAACCCACCACAAAACCCAATAACTAAACCTACTCAAAACCCATACCCATCTCATCCTAAACTAAGCCTAAACAACTAAACCCGAAGCCCAACTACCCCAGCCCAATAACCTAAACTCAGCATTCAGAAACCCGAACCCCACTTGCGCACCAACCCCCTGCCTCTCCTACTTGCTCACCAGCTCTCCATGCCACCATGTCGGCCACCTGCCCCTCTGTACCTCCATGCCTCTGTCACCTTCACCCATTCCCTGCAGGACCAGAAAGAAGACAGGACAATAAATATTAAATACAATTTTGTAAAGGCTATAAAAGCCTATTTGACTTTCTGTAAAAGGGGTTTTTTGGTTTTTTTTTTCTTTTCGGTTTTCGTTTTTTAACATTCATTCAAGTGTTCAAAAGAAATCAATAACCAAGATAGAACAAAACACATGTACAAGCCGTGATTGAAATCAGAAGTTCAAAGTTGTCAAAAAATCAAAAACTACAAATATAAGGTAATCTTTTTCTTTATTTTTTTAATCTCGTTCTCTAAATCTATTTTACATACATAAATATTAATATATATAAAAAATACAAAACAAAGTATAAACATAAAAAAAAAGATACCTTTCCGGCTGCCGTGTACGGCGGCCGGCGCCAGCGCCGGCGAGGCTCCGGTGACCGTCCGACGATCGGACCCTTCCCCTCCCCGGCCGGATTTCTTTTCTCTCCCTCTCCTCTCTTCTTTTTTTTCCTTCCCCTTCTCAAATGATTTTTTTTACAAAATTTTTAGCTTTTATAGGGGACCAAAACGCACCGTTTTGGTCCCCCCGTTTAATTAGAAAACGACGCCGTTTTGAGTATGGGTCGGATCGACCCGACCCGCCCCAGGTTAGGATCCGCGTGTTTTTTATGGGAGGGGCTAATTGCGCTTTCAGCCCCTCCGCTTTCTTTTGGGTTTACAATTAGACTTACTGCGTTCTGTAATCTAGCCCACTAATTTTTCAGCATTTTCAATATGGTCCCCCTGCATACGTAGCGTTTTAACAACAGGGAATATTGCGCTTTTGATCCCCCTTAATATTGCCCGTGTTCTAATGAATCCCTCCCTTTGTTTTTATTTTTAAAATCGCCCCAAAACTTTGTTTCCGTTTTAAATTTAGTCCTTTTTTTCAGATTTAAGCATATTTTCATGTTGTCTTTATTTTTTACTGTTATTTTTATTCTTCTTATATTTATTACTAATATATTATTATTATAGTTATTATCATATATGTATTATTAAGTTTTTATAACATATTTATGTAATATAATTACTAAGTTTCTTTTTAAACATTAATAGTACTCATATTAGTATATTATGTAAATGTTCTAATACTATAATATATATATGCCCGTATTCTTCATATTAAAGTATAAATATATATGTACTTTTTAATATTATATTATTATGCATATGTTTTAATGTTATTAGCTACCTATCCTTCATAATATTTATGTACATTTCAAATACTAACATATATTATAACATCATTATTATTTATACATATGTACGCATCTATTTAGTACACGAATATTTTTTTTATATATCATTTTCAATATAAATATATATATATATCATATAGGTTTATATACATGTCATACATGTTTCATTATTCTTATTTCTTGTTAGTTATATATACATTATTATTATTTTATGTACATATTTGTATCTTAATTACTATTGTTAATCTTAATACGTGTTTTATGTATGTATGTGTATGTCTCTCTAGTGTATATATAAGTACATGCTTATGTAATATTGTAATGGGTTTATTTCCCAAGTGCATGTATTATGTAAATATTCGAGTATTATTATATGTGTATTTTATATGTGTATATGCTTTCTCAATGTGGGATTTTTACATATCATGCATATATATATATATACTTTAGCATCCTAGTTGTATATTTTTATGCGGTCTTACGTACATACATTTGCACACATGTTTTCTTTCGTATACATTTTAATATCATACATGTATATACGTTTTACTATATTAGTTAGTATTTTCCCTATTTTATATATATATTTTAAATACTAGATATAGTATATTTATGACTCTTTTATATGTATTCTATATATACGCTTTTAATAATATTATGTACATATTCGTTGTCTTTATCTCATGTTTAATATTATCCTTATTTATGTTTAATATCGCATGTATAATTATTGTTTTTAATATTAGTATCTTAGTTATTATTTATTTTAGCATATACCTGGCATTTTTATTTATTTCTATTTCATATCAATTTACTTTGCATTATTTCGAGAATCTTATTCTTGTTTTCCGAATTAATTTCAATAATCAAGGCAATGTACCGATTTAACATTAAGTCATCGAGTTCATCGTTATGTTGGGTGAACGTCAATTGACTCGTGTTAAAGCGATATACCCTCCTAAAAAAAACGGAATAAACTAAAATTTCTCGTCTTTTCAATCGGATCACGACTAAATTTTACATTGGACTCGTATTTTTGAAAATCAAGACAACACGTGTTTATGAGATACCAATTTTGGGCGTCGCGAGGGTGCTAATACCTTCCTCGCGTGTAACTGACTCCCGAACCCTATTTTTCTCTGGATTTTAACGTGGACTTAAATTCATTTCTTTTCATTTCAAAAATAAATTTATAAGGTGTCCGATCACACCTATAAAAAGGATCGGTGGCGACTCCCCTTTTATTTCAAAATCGAACTTCAGTTTCCAAACTTTTTCACTAGATCGCCACAATTAGCGACCCCGGAAGCCGATTTTTACGTCGCCACAGGTTGAAATCAAAATGGGTGAGAAATGTGGCTTGGAAAATGACCTATTTTCGTCCACACGGAAAGAGACACAAGCATGTGTCCTCTGCATCTTGGAAAATTTTTGATGTTTTCTGAAAAATTTTCTGAGCACCCGGTTTAGTCCCGACTTATTTCTAATGCGTATTTTGGGCCTCGAGGGCTCATATAAGGGACAATATGATTGATTATGATTGATTTCGGATATGAATGTTAAAAGTTATAAATTGTCTATATTTGATTTGTAAATTTCGGTAATACTCTGTAACCCTGTTTCGATGATGGATATGGGTTAGGAGCGCTACATCTAAAGCTTGTTTTAAGCTCAATTAAGCTAGATAAACATATTCTTAATGTGATATGAATGTTTATTTGATAAAGTAATATTGAAGTTGCTCTAGCAACAAATGTGACATCCCGGTACCTTGACCTGGCAATTGGGTTAGGTGGAGGGGTGTTACATCATTTCTCAATTAAGATAATTATTGTGAAACATCATGATAATTATGAATATCGGTGTTAGATTTTGATTTGTTAAGATTATTTTAATATAAGATATTTTATTTAACTAATGAATAAGAAAATAAAAAGAAAAGATGATGGAAATTTCTTTATCTTTCTTTCAAGCTCATGTCTACCATCTTGAAGAAAAAAAGTTTTGTTTTCTTTGCAATTTGATTTTTTCCATCAAAATCTACCATTTTCACCTAAAAATTAAATGAATTTTCATAATCACCAAAAGAGGGAAATGATAAGGAGACTATGGAAAGTAAGAATTTCAATTTAGATTCAAGTAATAGAAGTTGGAGGAGAGAGAAAATAAGCTAAAGCTTGATTCCAAGAGAAAAAGGTATGAATATTAAGGTTTTATATTGTTTTCAAGTTCAATTTTGTTAGAAAAGTATATAAAAGATGTTAAAGTGAAGATCACTCATGGAAAGTTTTATGTTTTGATATGATGTTCAAGAAAGAGAATTAGAAAATGAATTAAGTGATGAGGAAAAAGGAAGAGCAAGTGATTTGAAGTTGGAAAAGGTAAGTACCCATAAATTTTCTTGTTATTTAAATATTAAAATGTAGACTTGGTGAAGTTTTGTGGTAAATTTGTAAAATAAAGTGAAATAATTTAATATGTGAATAAGAAAAATATGATAAAATTTTAATAAATGTGTTATGAGACGATGAAATATGCATAAAGTATTGTAAAAGTGGAATTGTGGAAAAAATGGAATTTTTATGATGATAAGAACTAAATTGTCAAATTTGAGAAAATATGTGGATGAAATAATAGAAGTGCAATATACATAAAAAAAATTATATGTGAAAAAAGATATTGAGATAAATTATGTGATTAAAGTGTAACAAGAAATAAAATTGATTTAATATGATTAATTAGTGAATATTGAACTTTTATGACAAAAAAGGATTAAATTGAAAAGTTGTTAAAGTTTACAAGAAAATATTTGATAAGTGTTTCGATATAATTTGAGGTTTATAATGATTAATTGACGTGAAATCCCCGAAGTTGTTTTGGCAACGGATATAACATCCCAATCCTTTGACCCGGTGTTTGGGTTGGGTATGGCAATATTACAATCGAACTTCAAGATGCTTAAATGTAATGGCCTAAATTCAAAGTTATCGGAACAGTGGTTTCGTAACAACAAATCCGATTTAAAGATAAATTTATTTCAATATTTTTGCATGAAAATTGATATGATAGGAAAATCGTATGAAAATATTGATAGAAAAATTTTACCGATTTAGTGGTTAGTTAGAAAAAAAAATTATTGAAGAAATTGGGTAAAAACAAGGTATCGGGACCTCTATCTTGTAAAACCAATTCGAAAATAATTTTATAAATATTTATGAAATGTTAGTAATGTGGTATTAAAATTTCGTTAGGAAATTTTAATGTTTGGGTAGTTAATTAAATGAAAAGGACTAAATTGTAATAGGTGTAAAAGTTACTAGTATGATTAGATAGCTTAAGAGTCTAATGAGAAAGGATTTAAAAGGCAAATAGACCCAAAATTTATTATGGCTGGACGGCAAGGGCATGAAATCAGCAGGAAAATTGATAAATTAAGGGCAAAATTGGAATATTGCAAAATTAACTAAATAAAGCTAGGACTAAATAGGAAATATCTAGATTTCTCTTCATTTCTCTTCAATTCCAGTAGCTAAAAATGCCATAGGAGGGTTATCTAAGCTGGTATTTCATAATTTTTGCACCAAGTGAGTTAATCCTTGCCTTTTTCTTGTAATTTTTGTGTTTCTAAGACTTTTACAACTAGGTCCTACTATTAAATTCATTAGTTTTTTATTTCATGGATGAAATTGAAAGTCACCATGGTTGAGTGCTGTAAGTTTATGATGAAATAGAATGAAATTAAAGCTTATTAAGTCTAGTTTCTCATAGAAGAAATATTGTAAGCAATGGATTTGTAAATTTTGAGATATAATGAATTTTGTGAGACAAGGTCAGAATGAATTTGGGTTCCCCTGTTCTGACTTTGAAAAATCATAAAAAATTGAATAAAAATAATTAGGGGCTTAAATTTATATTTCTAGAATCCTGAATGAGTCTATTTTCAAGAGAAACAAACGGGAACATCATTTGAATTCTGTATGAAGAGATAATTTATTTTTAGTGAAGAAGGGTTAGAACTGTCAGACTTTAAAGAATAAACTGTACTTATTGGCTAAACCAAAAATTCTGAAAATTTTATGGTAAGAAGATATATGAGTCTAGTTTCAAGTAAAATTAACGGATCTTAGTTTGGAGCTCCGTATCTCGAGTTATAAATAATTTAGTGACTATGACTCAAATAGACAACTTTGAATAAACTATAAATAATAATAATGAAATTATAGAAATTGTTGCATATGAACATGAAATGTATTAAATTGATAATTAAATTTATTTATTTAGATCCAGAAGATTCAAATACAAAGCTAGATCGAGGAAAGGAAAAAGTTCAGGATTAGTAGATTTTTGTACACGAACAAGTATCAAGGTAAGTTCGTGTAACTTGAATTATATTCTTAAATGCTTGAGATTGTATGTTATTGATGGGAATATGATTTGAATGTTCATTGTATGAAAATTAATGAAACATTGATATATTTGATAAAAAGGGGAAGAAATCCCTGTTGGATGGAAGGAAAATTCGATGGATCTCTGAGAAGGAATTGACGGTAAAAAGGATCTAGCCCGGACGGGTGATCCTATCCTGATATAGCCCTCCCGAAGAATATGTGTAAAATGGATTTAGCCCGGACGGGTAATCCGAATTAGGGTCTGAATTTAGCCTGGACTGGTAATCCTGACAATACTCTATGAGTTTATATTACAGGGGATTTAGCCTGGATTGGTAATCCCGCTGTAAGGATGAGGTTTGCGGGAGTGTGCTCTCTGAAATGGAAATGTGTGCACATGAATGTGAATTGATGGACCCGGGAATGTACACTAAAAGTGTACCTCTGAAAATCCATCGAATATTCTAAGAAATTCAACGGGATAAATATGAAAAAAAAATATAAGGAAATGGAAATCATGTATTGATGAGCTCATCAATCATAGTATATATTATTGGTATATGGAAATTATTGTACTAACTTGAATGTTGAGTTTGTGCATGTTAGGGTAATAATGCATTGAATGGATATAGGAATATTTATTGTATTGTATTGTATTGAAAATATTAGGTAAGTATAATTCTTGTTACATGAGCTTACTAAGCACAAAGTGCTTACTCTGTTTCATTTTCCCCTGTTTTGTAGTGTTAAGAGCTCGAAGGTCAGATTTGGTCGAAGACACATCACACTATCAACCTCAAGATTTCGGTATATGAAGAAACTTTATTTTGGAAATCAATGTCATGTATAAGCTAATAAAGTAAATGTTAACGTGAAATGAATGTAAAGTTAGCCATTAGTATGGTTAACAAACTTGGTTTTGGGTATGTAATGACGTTATTTTATAAATATGCATGAATTTATCTTGAAAATATGTTGAATTGGATTGGTTGATGTGGATTGTTTTTGGTTTAAAATTTCAGGAAAGGATAGATATCTATAAAGGGGTTATATTGAGTTAAAAAAAATTTAATTCGTAAACTCCGGTAATACTTCGTACCTTATTCCGGTAATGAATACGGGTAGGGGTATTACATTAAATGACTATCGAATCAATAACATGATAGTGTGAGCTTCTCGATGATCCGCTTGACATGTTCTACAAGTTGACAATCTACAAGGAAAAAAAGAGGCAATAAAGTAAGCATATTGAATGCTTAGTAAGTCCATATGAAATAACTTACCTCAATATTAAAACAATTTAAACATTCAAATAAATTGATATACTATATGGCATCCTTATGCTATCATATGCATACCAACAATTCAACAAATAGGTTAGTTCTTTAACATCTCAAGAACTAATAAAACCAATCACGTATACATATTCAATATTTCAATGCAGCATATTATACCATCCAATTCATATTCATTTGTAAACATATATAATCCATTTCATAATCAAACCATTTCAAAACTTTCATTTTCCTTAGGATTTCTTTTTCTATCTCGATAGAATCTTAGTAAATCAAACTTGAATACACGGGACAATAATGCTCACACAAGCTAACAATGATCAGGGTTGCTCACACAAGATGACATTTATGAACTGAGAATCTGTAACAAATGTTGGATCTCAAATAACCATGTAAATCCCTGATTGTTTTCATATTTGACCCTAATGACATATCATACGTATCTTAATCATTTACTAAGTTTAGACGAGCATTATTATTGTTTTCGTATCATTTCAGTCTCTATAATATCATATACATATCAAACATTCATTTAAGCATTTCATTTCATTTTAGTACCTTGTACCTCTACATAATTGTCATACAGTTCATACTTTAAAATTTAGTCCATTAGATGCCAAAATCAATCAATTCACATTTAAACAAAATAATAAGAAAATCAAATACAATTCAAATATAACATAATAAAGCAGTAAGTTCCATATGAGCTTACTTAGCAAAACAACAAACTAACAATTTTTAAGGACTAGTCAACAATTTTGCCTTTTCCCCGATTATCTTCAATTTGGTTCAATTCTTGATTTATACAAAATTTCAATTCAATTTCTCAATTTAAACCATTTTATATCATTCCATCATATGCATGAATCAATTTAATTTCATTTTTTAAATGCCCCTAAAGTTTACATTTTATTCAATTTAGTCCCTAAAATCGAAATTGGCATAACTTTCAAAATTGAGCTTCGATTTTGAAATCGATCTCAATTACATCCATCAATAACCCTCTATTACCTATAATTATAGAGTTTCACATCCATTTCAAAATTTACACACTTTAGTCCCTATTAATATTAAATAATAATATTTACAGGCTCAAACATTAGAAATAGGGTTTCAAAATTGCCATCTTCAACACCACTAAAAAATGGATTGTTACAACGAGGGCCTTCCTTTTCTTTCCCAATTCAATTCAAAGGATTTTTTGGTAGCTTTGATACCAAATTGTTATAACTCATTCGTTTGCTTATTGAAGTTTTTGAAAAATTTGAAGATTTAAGGAGTTTAGAAGAAAAGACAAGTTTTTTATAAGAGAAGGATTTGTTACAACAATCTTCATACATGAAATTGTTGTAACAAATTTGTAATTAAATTGTACTATCGAATTATTTTTAAACAGTTGGCATCAACGTTTCAAGGTTTCATGCTTAAAATCACCCGTATTCTTCAACTATAAATATTGGGCCTTTTCTTCTGCGTTTATCTTTGGTCCACTCTTCAAGCCCATTAGTTATTCTTGTTCATCTGCTTCGGTACTTTACCCAGCCTCTTGGCCCATTAATTCTTGACCTTTCCCTCCCTTAATCTATTCCTAATCCTTTCCTAATTTCCAAAATTAGGGTTCTTTTTTCTCAAAATCCCTAATTTCTTTTAGACTCATGACATTTTGTTTAAATCTCATCTCACAGATGTTATTCAACACCATACAATGGTTCGGGTGTAATTATTCCTATCTTGAAAGTTGTGATGCATAGATTTAGTGGTATCCAAAGGAAGCCTTGGGTCTCCTGTATATTCGATCACACTAGTGGTGAAATGGTATTTTAAAAGTGTATATTTATTTATTCATTTATACTACCATTTAATATTCATTTGTAACACATGAAGACTAGGCATTAGAACAAACACAACTTAATTTTCCCATGGGCTCTTGCAACTCTAGTTATAAAAACTCGATTAAAATATGTCATAAGTCTATCTACTCTTTGTAAATTTGAATTTAATTTTTTTTACTTTTACTTTTAAGAATTTAATCCTTCTATTTTTCAAATTTCAAAATTTATATCTAACTGTTAAAATTATTTTATTAAATTTAGGTTTGTTACAATGCCATTATTTTAGTTACTTTATTACCAAGTGAGTATTTTTTTTTAAAATGTTGCACCAACAAATTTAACGAAAAAAACATAAGTTAACTGCTAGAGTTGTGTGACCCAAATTCCTATTAAATAAGAGAATGTTTACAAGCAAAGTTAAACAAAAAAAAATCTTTTTAAAAGATTTAGTATTTATTAGTATAATCTATTTAGCATTTATTAACATAATTTATTTGACCTACGAATTTAGCCCATAAATAAGCTCTTTTACAACCCTAGAAAAGATACTCATTAAAAGATTAGAACTCATAACACTTTTGGAGAATTTTGTATTTATGTTTGGAGAGTTCTTTATTTTCGGGTTTTCAAGTTGAGTTTTTATCTCCATCTTTTGTACTATTCGTTCTTTTGTCGTTATAGTAAAATTATATGTACCCGTGGTTTTTTATCATCTTTGGAGAGGTTTTTCTACGTTAAATTTGTGTGTTCAATTTCTCAATTTCTTCCGCTATTTTTTACTTGTTCATTGCTTAATCAGGTCGATCCCCAACATTAACTATTGAATATAAATTTTGAAATATGAAAAATAGAGAGACTCAATTCCTAGAAATAAAAGTGCAATGACTAAATTCTAAATTTATGAAGAGTACAAAGACTTATAATATATTTTAACTTGAAATTTCCTTTCAAATGAAAGGTATTTTTACAAATATAACCCCACTTCAACAATTTTTTTTATTTTATATAAAATAAAAAATTACAATAAAATCGAAATCTAAATATAATAATTATACAAAGTTAATACATTATAAATATTGTTATTATATACCAATTATATAAATTGTTTTTACGTAATAATTTACTAAATATATAAATTTAATGATTTTAAATAAATTCATTTTTAATATACATATGGTTTTAATATTTTAATTTTTATTTAATAAAAATACAATTATTATATTAAAAAAACATTTTAAATTAATGTATTTAATAGCCATTTTTCATTCTCACATTTACGCTACAACTACTTTTGAATCTAAACACATATCTCATCATTACTTTTGATATCAACTTTACAATATTCAATCTCAACACTACAGTAACTAATATTATTGCCATTGTTGTTTTTAATCTTAATTGAGCAAATCTCATAATTAACCCAAAGGCACTCTTAGAGTTCATTTGGATGGACGATGAGATTAAACGGGAAAGTGACAGCAAGATTAGTTACTATAATAGTGGAATTTGTTTATAATAATAAGATTAAAACTAGTGATAAGATATGTGTTTGGATTTTATTACTACTTCAATCATAATGGTAACTGCAATATGAATTATAGTAAAAAGAAAAAATGACCATTAAGGACATTAGATTAAAAGATTAAAATGTGTATATATAAAATAAAATTTTTAATTTATGTTCTTTTATAAACTTAATAAATAATTAAAATCTATTAAGATTATTTTTATGTAAAATCATATTTTTAATAATAATTAAAAATAAATAATATTTTGTATTTATTTACATTATTTTTTAAGTTAATAAATATTAAGTTTATAATAATATTTACAACTATTAAATTTTTATATAAAAATAAAAATTCTAAAATTATTAATATATAACAAAATTTATTACAATTTAGTTTTAATTTAAATAATTAAAATAAAGGGTTAAGATGGTAAAATAACCTTTAAAATGGGATCCTTTTTCCTTTTTTTTGGTGGAACCTAATCTAAAGGTGCCTCACCTTTAGTGAACCAAACACCAAATAATTTTCCTAGAATGGGTATTATAGGTATAGCACCCCAAGATTCCTTCTACTTTTTTTATGCTGCTTTTTTAACCCTTTGTATTTTCTATTTCAATATGGGAAAATTTATATAAAATATATAAATACATAAATTTATTATTACGAAATTTATATGAATTTATCATAAATAAATAATTATTTATATAAATAATAAAAATAAATTAAAATATAATTAATCTTTTACATATTTTTAATTATTTCTTAATAAAATTATTCTTTAACATAAAAGCAGTTTTAATATTATTTATTTTTACATATTCGTAGCTTTAACATTTTAGTATTTTATATTTAATGATTTATTTATTATTTAACGTATTTTATTTAAAATATATATAATTTTTACCAATAAGTTGTTAGAAGAATGGAAGTGTATCTTTCTCCAAATATTTGGATCAAGGTTAAATCTTGGAATCGGAGGGTTATACTTGAGTATCACCTTCGGCCTAAATAAGACTAACCTCAAATTGTAAAACGGATGAAAACATTTATAGCAATACCAAAAAATAAATATAATTGTAATTTTTTTTTACTTTAATGTCTTTAATTATTATCTTATTTGCTACCATTATGTATGAATTTGAACATACATCACAACATTGATTTTAATTTTAGCAATACATTCAGTAATTGAACTATAATTGCTATTTTTAAGGTTTAATATTTGATGCATAGTTCTAATACACTATCTGTTAATAATAGGTTTAGTTTACAATTTGGCCTTTAAAGTATATTCGTTTTCTCACTTTGGTACTTAAATTCTTTTTGTCCCAATTTGGCACTTAAAATATTCTTCGTTATATTTTTTTAGTCTATTTTTTGATAGATGTTAAAAAAAATTTCTATAGTCAATTACAAAGCGTCACATGGTATCTTTATGTAAAAATAAATATTTTTATTAAATGTATATACACATTAAAAAACAAAAATATAAAATTAAGAATTTATATATTCTAGAAAAAAAGATGTAAATTATAAAAAAATTCTAAAAATAAAATTTACAAAAAAATATGATAATTGAAAAGAAATTAGTTGAAATTAATAATATTATTAAAAACTGTAAAAACTATAAAAAAAATTGTAAAAAATATACAAAAAGGTTTAAAAACAATTTTTTTATAAAATTCTAAAATATACAACAATAAAATTCTACAAAGGTATTTAAATTTGAAGTTATTTTTGGAATTACTTGAAATTTAAATATTTTTTTAATTTTTATAATATTTTTCAATTTTTATATATTATTGACTTTTTAACCATTATATGTTTTAGAATTTTATAAAAAAATGTTTTTAAGCGTTTTTCGAAAAGAATTATATATTATATATTTATTGGTTTTGACTTTATTCACGATTTGGTCCATGAAGTGTAACTATCGTTATTTATGTTTAACAATTTTTTTTCACACCTATAACGATGTATCATTTTTTATGGCTTAATTCACGATTTGGCTCCTGAAGTATACTCATTTTCTCACTTTGATACTTAATATTTTTTATCCCAATTGGTACTTAAAGTATCAATTTCCTCTATTTTCAGTCCATTTTGTAACTGCAGTTAAGAAAAATATATTTTTCTTTAAAATAAGAATATTAAATTTAAATTTTAAAAATAAAAATTATAATATTGAATATTTAAATATTAAAAAATGTTGTTGACTTTAACTGGCCATTAACCGACCATTGACTAGTGTTGATTGGGCATTGACCTACCATGTGGCGCTATTAGAATATGCAATGTATCTTTTTTTTTAATGTTATATATTATTTTGAGTAAAAATATAAAAAAAATCATATATAATATATAAAAAATTTAAAATTTAAAAATTTTATTATAAAATTATAAAATATATAATTCTAAAATTCTAAAATATTATTAATTTCAACTAATTTCTTTTCGATTATCAATTTTTTTGTACATTTTTTTATAATTTATATTTTTTTCTTGATTCTTTATATATACATTTCTGAAATATATATATTTCCATTTGTTATATATATTTAATAAAATAAATATTTTTTTTACATAAATCGACCACATGACAATTTGTGATCGGTTACTAGATTTTCTTTTAATAATGTCAAAAAAATGAATTAAAAAAATATAATAGAGACATACCGAAAAGTGAAAAGTGATTGCTACTTCAAGTATTAAATTATTAAAAAAAATTAGATACCAAGATTAAAAAATAAATATATTTTAAACAGAAAATCGTAAATATAGTATTAAAAAAGATATGCCTAATTTATGCCATCCTTATACATTAAAAAAAAATTGATGTGATTGGGAGCAATTTGAATATGGGTAGAAACGAATCCATGGTAAAGTAGTTAAATCAAAGAACGAAGAAAAAATCCAGGCCATGGACTTTATGGAGTGAACGTTGTCAAACATTTGGCACATGTTTTCACAATCAGACATATATGGTGGGCCAATCTAATAAACCTTGTCTGCTCCTTCTCCATATGTGACGTGGTTTACACATAATTTCGACGACACCAATCAATCAAAAGCATACTAACACCTTAAAATCAATGTTAATCTAAATATTTATCATCTTCCACTTGCATTAAATGTTTATTTTTCCATAATATCTGTCACAAAAATGGTGTTTTTTTTTAAATTAAAAAAAGAAAAAGAAAAGCCAAGTAAAAAGTGCCTCAACATAATGATTAGAAGGAGGTTTCGTAAGTAATCCAACTCGGGTTGTTATCTTTATCTCTTATAGACGTCTTTGTTCATATCCTCTATATTTATTTATTTATATTAATAAGTTATCAGTCCCATAATCTAATAAACTTCTTCTGTACCCTTTATGGGATCTGGGGCTTCTTTAATTTCTCAAAGAAAAACAAGTACCCAAGCACACACCTTTTTCTTTTCCTGCTCTCAAAGATGACAACTTTTCATCATTAAAGCTCAAGGCCTTAATTTGATAAATGAGTTTCAGTCCCACCTCTTGAGCTGTGAAGCAGATTTTCAAATCTGGGTACTTCTCATTTTTTTTTTACAAAACCCGACAAACATTTGTTTTTGTATGTATTAACTTGTAGGTTTTTACCCCAGATCTTGCAATGGTCTGAGACTCTTGAGTAAAGCTGTTTTTTCTTTTGTTTGGGGGGGGGGTCTTTATAAAGGGTAGAAAATGGCTTATAGCTTAGAGCAAAGGTTTTGGTGTCAGCGAGTTTTAAGGTTTGGGTTTGCATTTGTATGTGTGTGTTTGGGTGGTTACATTGTTGGTCCGACATCATTGTTGTGGCGTTTGAAGGACAAGTCAAGACCTCAGGTCTCATGTCTTCCTTGTGTTTGTGATTGCTCCTCCCATACAGATGACTTTTTTCTAACACCAGGTTTGTTTTTTATCGGATCATTTGCCTTTCATTTCGCTCCACCATGTCCTTAATTTTCATGTTCAGTAGATGCATATTCGGATATGGTTATAAGAATACTATATGTGTGTGTGTGTGATATGAGTTGCTGGATTTCTAAGCAGTCCATGACTCAGTTTTATAGCATAGTAGGTTGACAGAAACAATTAATCCGGTTAATTAGCATTGTTTTTATAGAACTAAGGTATCTCCATATCTGTTTTTTTTTTCGGGTTCGTGATTTCCTCTCTCAACAACGTTGTTTTTAAGTTTCGAACACCTTTCAGGGTTAATTAGCATTTTGGGAACACCTTTACCATTGAGGCCTATTAAAATTCTGTATTGAAGGTCTCAATTTTAATATATAGGTAGTGTAGTTTTAAGATGGAAGACAGATGTTTGGAGCACTCTGCATACTGAGAAACATAATGTTTCTTCCTGGTTAAACGGCCAGCATAGTAATTAAATTTGCAGTTTTGGTTACTGAATTTGCAATGTCTGCTAGTCTAGGATCGATATCTCTGAGGAAATCTTTGATATGTAACTCGAAAAACTTGCATTGAGTAATACTGTCTGTGATGCTTCTATAGGGGTATTGCTTGCATTTTGTCCCTCAGGTTTCACTCTCTATTAATTTGTGAGTTTTATCATTTATTTATTTATTGCAGGATTAGCCGACAACACATACTCAGGTCACTTCATTTGCCTATGCTTATGTTTTCTTGACACCATTAGAAACATTACACTTTGGGGCTTCATATATATAATCCCATATCCCATTCCATGTTATTCAAGCTATGTTCTTTTGTAGTGCAGGTTGTGGCCAAAATGATCCTGATTTAAACCAAGAACTGGAGAAGGATACTGTAGCCTTACTCTCCGAGGAGATTGCATTACAGAAGATCGTAAGCAAAGAAACCATGGACCGCACCTCGGCACTAACAATGGATGCCAAAAGAGCCTCCTCACACTACCAGAAAGAAGCTGAAAAGTGCAATGCAGGTGTAGAAACATGTGAGGAAGCCAGGGAATGGGCTGAAGCTCAAATCAGAGAGGAGCTCAAGCTGACTGCCTTATGGGAGCAACGAGCTCGGCAACTCGGCTGGAAAGATCGAAAAAGGGTATATACTTGACTGTCTAGATATATGTACAAACATATTTTTTGTTCATTTTCCATTAGAAATGCAAATGCTTCATCCTCTTCCACTTGCATTCAATGTTGTTGGCTTCTTTAATTAAAACAAAGGCAGTGAAAGCATTCTAGATATTTATTTTCCCCATGCAGTCTTTATTTTGTGCTCTTTGTCATCAACATATAAGGTCAAAGTTTAATGATGGTGGTTTTGATTTTAAGGAGTTTGTTTCCCATTGTTTTCTTAGAAAGTAATTTGATTTTAAGGTCAGATTTGATGTTTGAGAAATCCCAAAAAGAAGGTAGGGAAACCGGAAAAATGAGGAAAATAGGCACTTTTCCTACCTCCTAACCACACCTAATTTAAATAAAATAATAATAATAAATCGATGGATAAATAAAAGAAATAAAACAAAATTGGTTAAAATATTACATAAGAACATGTGATCTTGATAAATTTGGAATTTACTTTTTATATTTTTATTTTTAATAATTTAGTTCTTTTTTATTTTTCAAATTTCAAAATTATAAGTCTAACTTTTGACACTATTAAAATTATTTTATTAAATTTAGCTCCATTAAAAAAAATTGTTAACAATTAGACTTGAAATATGAAATATAGAAAGTCTAAATTTTTAAAAATAAAATTATAAGGACTAAATTCTAAATTTATGAGAAGATAGAAACTTATGACATATTTTAACCTAAAAAATCACCTCTATACATCTTTCCTTATTGATTCAAAATAAGGTGTTTAGACATTTATGAAATAAAGTTAAAAAATTGTGATTATTTGAATGGACTTATTTTTTTATTTAATTTAGGCTTAATGATAAATTCGTCTACTAAATTTGCATGTTTTGTTAAAATGACTCTAATTGTATTTTTGAGTCTTTTTTACCATTAATCTTTATTATTTTTTTCAATCTATTTTTTCTAATAGATTTAGTGAATAAATCAATGTTTCAATTTTTCTTTCTTTTCAAAAAGTTCAATCTTTCATAAGTTTGTTTACCTATTGAATTAATTTTTTTAGATAATTAGGTTTATTTTCTTTAAATTAAGAGTTTTTTTTTTTAAATTTAAAGTATCATTTATTTTATCATTTCCCACAAGTAATTATCTTATCGGGTTATTTTAGTAATAAATTACATCTTATTAAAAATATTTCACATATGAAATTCCACATAATCCCAACTTTTTTAAATGGTACTTTCATTAAATCTGTTAGAAAAAGTGAAAAGAAAAAGAACAAAATTTGATGGCCAAAAAAGGCCCAAAATACAATTAGGACAGTTTTGACAAAATATGTAAACATTAGTAACCAAATTTATCATTAAGCCTTTAATTTATAATTAATTTTAATTTTTTATAAGGTAAAGTTATGTTATATTTAAATTAGTAAAATTAACTTAAAGACACTATGTAAATAATGGTTTTCTTTTACAATAATTATTGATTTGAAAAATTAATTTTTTAAAGTATTTATAAAAAAAATTATAAAATTTTATCAAATAATGTTCAAACTCTTTTTTCAAAATAAATTTAAAAAGAATTAAAATCTAAATTAGTATGAAAAAATTAAAAACCGAATTGAATTATAATAAATGGAGAAAAACAGAATGTTAGAAGCTTTTCTTTTTCATTCCAAATACAAGCAAAACCGGTGAATGGTTCATGCACTTTGACCAATTCAAATAGAGTCAATAAGGGCTTTAATATGAAACCAACCAAAATTAAAGGCTCAAATTTAATTGGTTTCAAATAAAATATGTAAAACCAATATTTAAGGGTTCAATCCCACTCTTTTTACTATAATCATCAAATATACTAAAATCCATTCGGTTTTTATTCCATGATGCTCATCATCTAACAAATAGATTTAGACCTCTAGAGAGGTTTGGCATCTCCACATTATATAACTTTTTTTGGTAATTTGGTTTTGAAACAAGATGAATTGAATTAAATTTTATTGATCTTGTGTGTCAATAGAAAAAAACGGGTGGAAGTGTGGTGTTAGTTCATCTAGACAAGTATAAAGTCATAAGATAGAGATTTTGATAAATGTTTATTGTTTACTGGTGAATTTTTATATAAAGGATTGATGTATCACGTGGAAGCACACTATTAATAAATGAGTTATTGTCTCTTAATGAAGACGAAAACCTCGTATGATGGTGATGCAGTATTATAGATTAAGTTAGTGATAAATGATAATTGTCTTTTTCAATACAAAATCTTGCAATCACCATGATGGAGTGATAAGTAAAGAAGTGCATTGGTAGGTGGTAACTGGTAAGTGGTGTTTCACCTGTGGTGCAGGCGAGGCGAGCCGAGCGGAGCCAAAGACAAATAACGTGTGGCTCCAGCTATTTAAATAGTAAGGTAGTGGGGAGTGCTTTAAAGACACAGAAGGGGTTAAGTCGTGGAAATTGACTTGGTCTTCGCCATTTTTTTTTCTCCCTAAACAATCCCATTTCTGCATTTGATTTTTCATTTCCAGTACACAAAAAATACACCATGGATTGGCAGTCTCTAGAACTCAAACTTGTCTCCTGCCGAGATCTCAAAGCCTTCAATTTCTTCCAAAAACTCTCTGCCTACTCTGTAGTTTCCATCGTCATCATCAACGAACAACCCAAGAAGAAAGAAGAACACCCGCAAAAGAAGCATCTGCAGCGCCAGAAGACTGCTATCGCCAAAGGAGGCAAGAACCCAGAATGGAATCACGTGTTTGAGTTCGACCTCGAAAGCTTACCCCCGAGGAATCCGATCATCTTTTCCTCAAGTTCGATTTGCGTGCGGATGGCTTGGTCAATAGAACAATCGGCGAGGTGCGTGTTCCTTTGAAGGCTTTGATAGATGATTTTTGTGGGGTTGTGAGGTTCGTCAGTTACCAGGTTCGTGACAGTGATGGGAAGCCTAATGGGGTGCTTAATTTTTCGTATAAGTTGAAAGGGAAGGTGAAAACAAATGGAAATTACGATGATTCTCCACGTCTAATCCCATCGTCTTCGCCTGAAAAAGGCACCCAATGTTCCTCTGACAAAATCGTTTACCCCAAAGTGGAAGTAGATGATAATAATAATCAATCATGGCGACGGGAAATTGTTCGGTACCCTTCACTGGACGATGCTTGTAATACAGGACCAGTGTTTCAATGGCAAACAGCAGGGACAGGGAGCTATTACAGTAGTAGGAACATTGTAACTTTGGTTCCTGGAGGATATCTTGATCCATATTCAAGATCATCACCAGTGGTGCAGCCTTCTGTTACATATTGGTACACAATGGAGCCAACTATGCTCCAGTGATGATGATGATTATTGGTATATATATATTGATGCCTAGAAGATCTGACTTGTCTTCTTGATGCCAGTGTAGCACAATATGTCTTTTGTTGTATTAATTTCTCAGATTTTCTTATATAAATGAGGAAAGATTAAGCAAAGCTGGAAACTGCTTTAGAGTAGCCCAGTTTGGTAGGTTAATTTTTGCGCATAACTTTTGGTGCCATCATAATCCTGAAAAGGAAGTGTGCTTGAAGGTGGCAAACAACATGAATATCAGATAGATGCATTGAACGATGGCTATAATTGAGAAACTTTTTTGGTATACTACTGCTCTATAATCATGCTATTTCGGTCTTCAACCTTAGCTTAAATTTTTCATCATCTATTTCTATTAATTTACACTTAAATTATTAGGGTAAACTATAAATATAAATATAGTGAATTTTATTTGGCTCAGATTATATTTTTGTCACATTATTCTTTTATTATAAAGTGGTCATTTTATCGTTAAAATTTGATACCTCTCTAACGGTTGTCCTACATAGTAGTCTAAATGAGTTTTAAATGTTAATTTGAATATTCAGTTGTTAGGATCAAAATAAATTTAATTTAGATTGCCACGTAGGACATCTAAATTGACATTTAAAACCTATTTAGATTGCTATATGAGACTGACGTTAGAAAGGTAACGGAGTTTAATAATAGAGTGATCACTTCGTAACAAAACGATAATATAAGTGGCTAAAACATAACATTTCAAACATAAATGACTAAAATGTAATCTGAAACAAATAAGAGTAACTATTTTTATAGTTTACTCTAATATTAATTTAAACTATTAAACATATTTAATAATTTATTAAAAAAATATGCATTTAGCAGGACAGGTGGAACTACCTTGCTTATAATATCAAGATTTGAAACTTAATTTCTGGGTGGCAGCTTCAACAATTGCTTGAACGAAGTGTTGCGCAGTTGAGGAATTAAATGGCAAATGAATGACTTGAATTTTTTTTTAAGGGTGAAATTTTGCTATTACTCCTTATATTATGTATAAATTGAAAATTTAGTTTATATATTCTATTTTTTTTTATCAATTTTAGTCATTTTATATTTTGATCTGTCTTAACTCGAACGACAACAACTAAATCAATTGAGTGAAATTATGCTTTTAATTTTTTAATTTAATCAATTTTTAGTAAAAAGACTTTTGAATTTTATAATATAGTAATATATAATAAAATATATATTTGGTGTAAATAAAATTGAAAAATAAGGTTGAAATTGAAGAGAGGGATATAGGTAGTGTAAAGTCCAAGTCAATTGTAAGGTTTGAACGGAGGTGGGTCTCAAGGAATATATTATTAAATGTTATAAAATGGTCCCATGTCAAAGTGAAAGCATTGAAATTATAAGGGGCTGAGGGAATGCGGGACCTATGAAAGCATCGCCACTTCAAGACTTCAATGCCTTCTACCGGCTCTTCTTCTTCGAGATGCTTTTTCTAGAATTACGCGTAATTGTACTCCCATTCCAAATTTTTGGGTTTTTTTTTCTAATAAATTTATTTTCTAATGACAATAATTCTTTTTATAGGTAAATTACACCAACAATCACTCAATTTTGATGCAGTTGATAAAACAATCACATTAATTTCAATTCAATCACTCAACTTTCAAAAAATGACAAATTGGTCATTAACATTATCGAAAAGTAACAAATCAATCACCTATAAATATTTTTCATTACAGGCTTAACGGGACAAGAATTTGAACGGGTAGAAAAAATAAAAGAAAAGATGATTGGTTTAGGGAAAAAAGAAAAAAGAATGGATTGAGTTTTACCTCTCTTCTCCTTTCTTCTTACCTTTTTCATCTTCTTTACCCTCAATCTCTTTCTTCCTATGCTTCTTTTTTTTTTCTTCTTCTTCTCTTCTTTTACCACCTTTTTATCCTCGTGTTTTCCTTTTTTTTTTTCATCTTCGCCTCCTTTGTCTTTTTTTCCCCTTTTTTTCTTTGTGTTCTCATCATCTTCTTTGACTTTGTGCATTTTCTTCTTTTTCTCCTATTTATTCTTCATTTCTCCAAGTTCACTATCCTTGTGTTTTTCTTTATCCTTCACTTTATGTTTCTCCCCCTTATCCTCCTTATGCTTTGATTTTTCCTTCTCCATTGATTTGGTCTTCATTTCTTCATGGTTTGGCTTCATATCCTTCACCTTTGCTTTGAAATGCAGTTCTTCCTTCTTCACCATTTTTCCTCTGCTAACAATCGATTCAAATGTACATTGCAACTCAGGGCCCTTTGCCACAAATTGAAACTCGAATGTAAGTCCTTCCTAATTCTTCAACAAATTCCCTAAAAGAATGTCAGAAATAAATAAGCACAGACAAAATACAACCAAACATGGACAGACTATAAGATTCATTAAAAGACACATGATAGTTGGTATTTTACAACTAATGGCATTACACATAAAAGCAAGTTTAGCACAAATTAACTTCTTATAGTAGAAGTATGATGTTCAAAGTTTCAAACATAAAAGCGATCCAGCTTTTACGCAAGGATGAATTTGTGCCCTTCAACCAACTTGATTCTGAATACTTTCACTACCATCATATGTTGACAAGAAGAGAAAAATAAACCACAAGGAGACCTCAAAAAAGTTGTACTAATTTGATTAAATTGAATGAGAAAATCGACATTTCAAGCAAATATAACAGCGGGAAAAATAGTGGTAGCATAAAAGGTTTCAATGATAAATCAACACAAGTTTTTCCATACCTTTAGCATTTTTTCACTCCCTATACCTATTTTACTTCCAAGAAGCAGGTTAATATAGGCCGGTGACATACACATGCGTATAAGAAATGGATTTAGATATCATAAACATTTGCCAAACCTGATGCGACATTGTAACCTTGCACAATTAATCACACTATACTACTGCAAGGAGCAGAAACTCCACTGCTACCAAATTCAGCCACTCTCCAATCTAAATATATTGATCATTTTCCTTAAATCTAAATTATAATTATGCTATTAACCAAAAGAACAATAGAACTTGTTATTCGTTCTTGGAAGAGTATCTACAGATTATTTCACAAACCAAGAAAAAAAAAACCAGATTCAATTTCCCTGGAACCTTTATACTAGCAAGCAATCAAAAAAAAAATAAAAATGGGTAGAATAGATAAACAAGAAAGATGTTGAAACATCCAAAAACCAAATCCAAAGAGGTATATACCTTGAACGGCTAAGATAAGAAGAAAAAGAAGCAGAAAGACAAGGAGAATGAGAAAAGTAAAGTCCCTCCAACTGGCCGGTTAAATGACATCAAGGAGCAAGTTAAATGCCAAGTCACTTTTCCGTTACTTGTATGATAGAAAATGATTAGTAGGACTGATTTGTCATTTTTCGAAAGTTGTGTGACTAAATTGAATTTAAAATGATTGTTTGTCAACTACGTCAAAGTTGAGTAACTATTGGTGTAATTTATCTTTTTTTTTTCCGATGGCAATAACGAATGAATGAGGCCATCTCCTCTGGAGATTTGTTGTTGAATTGTATTTTATCTTTTTATTTAAAAAATAGGTAAAATAATTTTTGTATATTAGATTAAATAGCATATTGAACATCTTTATTAAAAAAATTATTTATTTGTACAGTTAAAAATTAACGTAATTGATGGAATAATTAGATAGTGACATGTGACGTATTATATATACTTTATGCTAACAACCAAAAACCGATTTTTAACAGTATTAATGAATGAAATTTTTAACAAAAAGATCAGGTTGCTCTTTAATTTAATGTGTAGGACTAATTTACCCATTTTTTGAATAGAAAAAATAAAATACAATTTAACTCCTAATATAAGGACTCCATAATATCATACATCTCCTCATTTTTTTTGTTATATTATAGTAATGTTTTTTTTATAATATTTAATAAAATATAAGTGGGTTTTCAAAGTACAATTCCGAATTGCCCTTAACACCAAATGAGAACCTACATAAGGGTCAAATATCTAAATTCAAAGCTCTATTAATTTTATTGTCCATAAGTCTTAAGATTTTGTTTAGTAGAATGGAAAAAAAGATGGAAAATTCAAAGGATGGAAAAAGCATTTTGGTAATGAGAGATTAGATTTGGGAGAATTGTTTTGAGATGGTTTACCAAATGATGTTATAGGCAACATTACACAAGCTAATGGGTATAAAGTGAGTTGGGTTGAGTATGAGAAGTGGGTCTGGGAATAAGGAGAATGACAGCTTTATTGAGCAAGACATCCAAGTGAAGGAAACAAGATGGTTACCCAGAAGATCTCATAGAACAGCCCAGTTTTACCATCAATACCTGATGCTTTAAGAGCAACAATCTGGAAAACACCATCCTTAACTTCTTTTGTCATCAGGGGTTGGTTGAGGCAAAGGATATCATCTTGAGAGATGTGGGTATATCCAGGTCCCTTGGGCAGTTTCGAATGACTTCTCTGCTCATAATAGCAGGACCACAAAAATGAAACTCAAAATAGTTGACAAAGATATGTTTTATAATCGTAGGGTCATTTACCCAATTGGCCCTAAGAGTAATAATGAAAGCATTTTGTAAATCCAGCTTCTTCTTTTGAAGACTTGCTTGTTCCATCTCTGTGTTGAGCTTGTGATTTTGATTTTGCACACCAAGTTGAAAGAGGGGGATCCCTCAATTCGGGAGTTGTAAGCTTCACTGCATTGCAGATGCAAAGTCCACATAGCTTGAAATGTTCTGTTACTTGACACAATCATCAATACATTATCAGAGTAAACAACTGGAATATTTAAAACGGAAACATTTATGCACTGGAAAAAGCTTTATCAAGTCTTTTCCACACAACATCATCATGTTATTGTAATTAGATAAGTCGATGAAGTTTGGGTATTTGACTAATACTGTTAAAATATCTTGACGTGATATTAATGATCAATAGTATGGTCCCAATAGCAGGTTCACATTTTGACACGGTAAATTTTTTAATACATTTTTTAATTGTCACATGTCAAAATGTGAGGCTCCATGTGTCACTATACTATTGGTCGTCAATGTCATGTCAGCGTATTTTAACTATTGTTAATTAAGTACCTAAAGAAATACCAAGTTGGCTTATGGTTTCCAAGTTTAGGTACTAATTAGGTCCAAAAAAAAGTTTAAGTACCAAATAGAGTACAAGTTACTAAGTTCAGATACCTCTATATATATTACCCATCCATTGCACTATGCCCTTCTTTATGTCACCAAAATAAAATAAAATAAAAATAATTTTAACAAGTGTTATTTGAAATAATAAAGATTTTTCATTGCTCAAAAGTAGAGTTGTTCCTGGGCTAGGTCGAGTCGAGTTCAAAACAAGCCTAAGTATAATATTAACATACTTTATGTTTGTCCAAGCTCAACTCAACCTAAACTATGAGCCTAAAATTTTGCTCAAACTCATCCATATTTGCAAAAGACTAACCCAATCTCATTTTAAACTTGCTCATATTATTTTTAATTTTTTTAAAATATTTATATAATTTTTTTTATTTATTGAATTTGTTTATATAGTCATCTTAACATTATTTTTTAGGAAAAAAGAAACAACATAAAGCATTACATCAACCTATTAACATTAATCAGGCAACGACACATTACGATCAGCAAGTCTAAACTCCACCAGAGGTTCTTCAAACAGTTGTAAAATTAAAAAATCAATTGCAGCACACTTAGCCACATGATCTGCAACCCTATTATGCTTCATTGGGATGTGGCACACTCTTATGTTCCATTTTCTTATGTAGGAGTTGATGCAAAAGTCTTAACTCCACCAAGTTGCTTTTAGCGCCACCACCTGCTAACAGTAATTCTATCAGATGAGCATTATCACATTCTACCTCAATTCTCTTAAACCTTTTTCCCATGCTATAAAAAGGCCTTCCACCATTGCTCTATCTTCAACTTTGACAACGGATTTCTCACCTAATGACATCAAGTAACCACACAATCATTATGCATTTGAGTCTCTATGTACACCTCCAATGGACGCATGAAATCTATTATTTGACATTGCCTTATCTGTATTAAGCTTTATCCAGTCCCTTCCCAAACGAGACCAATTCAATGAAGTATTATATATTTAGTATAAGTTTATTTTTTTATGTGTTATAAATTATATAATATATATATAAAAAAATAACATAATATAAGATATTATAAATTTAAAAACAAGCCGAGTTGGGCCTGGCTCGGGCCTTGAATATACAAGCATGAGCTCGATCCATATTTTAAATAGGCCTATTATTTCTACCCAAACTTTTTCAAATTGGACAAACCTTCAAATTTAGACAAATAATCATACCCATAAATAAACTCACAAGCATTCATCAAATCATTGAAAATAGTTGAAAACAATCCTTTAACGAAATTAGAATTTCATTACTAAACTAAAATATCCAAAATACAAAATCAACTCA
>NC_053428.1:103724246-103839742 GCF_007990345.1 Gossypium hirsutum | reverse complement strand
TGATAATTGTGAAATTAGTTAAGGGTGGAAAAAAATGAGCTTAAAGCTAATGAGTCTAGTTTCATATAGAGGAAACGGTGCATGCAATTGGATTTTATGTTATGAGATATTTAAATTGTGGGAGACAGAGTCTGAATGACTTCGAGTTCCCCTATTCTGATTTTAGAAAATCATTAAAAATTGCACAAAAATAATTATGAGTCATACTGTATATGTATGGATTTCTCATTGGGTATATTTTTAATAGAAACAACGGCATGGTTATTTTAATTTTTTACAGAGAGAAATTTGGTTCGTAGTGCACAGGGGTCAAAGTAGCCAAACCCTGAAACAGGGGAGGATTTAACTAATAAACTGTACTAATTGGACCAACCAAAAATTATAAAAAAAAATTGGTAAGTAGATATATGAGTATAAATTCGGGGAAAATTTACGGATTTGGGTTTCGAGTTTTATAACTCAAGATATGAATTATTTAGCAACTATGACGCAGTTGCACAGCTTGTCTGAAAAGTATGATATAAATTATCTAAATTTGGTTAAGTGCTCAAATAAGTTTAGTAGTGCCTTGTGCTCGACTCCGGCAACGTCTCGGGTAAGGGGCGTTACATTTATTGGTATCAGAATTTCGGTTTAGCCGATTCTCGGAATATGTATGATGTGAAAAGTGTCTAGAATTACATGCCATATAAATCTGTGATAGTGTGCAGTGTATGATCCGATCTAATCCTTGTTTTTATTATAGATTATTTCGATTTGAAAAGATGTCAGATAGACCAGAACAAACTGAGCAAGAAGAAGTTAATAGCAGAGTACAAACCTCTGAACAAGGAACAAGTAGTGAAGCTCCGATTTCATTGATGCGAGAACAAGAACTCAAAAATATGATTTATGGATTCATGAATCAGTGTATAAAGAGAATATGCGAGAAAGAAATCAGACTACACAACCTCCTCCCCCTATCTCAACATCTGTAGTACCCCGGTTGCTCCTCCACCTCCTCCGACAACTGAATCTGGCAAACGTTCTTCATTTGAAAAGCTCAGAAAACATGGGGCTAAGAATTTCGGGGAAGAACAGATGATGACCCCGTTAAAGCTGAATATTGTTACAAAGTATAATGAGGGTTTTAAGCAAATGGCGTGCTCACCAGATGATTACTTAATATGTGCCGTGTCATTATTGAAAGAAGAAGCTTATAACTGGTTGGAAACAATAGAAGCTGTTGTACCGGCTGAGAAGATCACTTAGGAATTTTTTCAAAATGAATTTAAGAAGAAATATGTCGGTAGAAGATATCTGGATAAGAAGAAAAGAGAATTCTCGACTTGCGACAAGGAAACAAGTCAGTGGCTGAATATGAAAGAGAATTTGTTTATCTGAGCAAATATGCTCGAGATATAATACCCACAGAAGAAGAAATGTGTATCAGATTTGAAGAAGGGCTTAATGATGAGATTAAAATGATGATAGGGGGCATTGAGATACGAGAATTGTTGTTCTATCAGATCGTGCTCAGAAGCTTGAAGAAGTATATAATAAAAAGATGCAACGAGATAGAAGAATAAAGAATCTTTCAAAAGAAGTGCATCTAAGTCATTTCGGCTTTACCAGTGAAGAAATCTAAAGAGGAATTCAGTCGAGCCACTTCAGTACCAGAAAGATCAGGAAAAAGTAGGCCAAGACAATCTGATTACAAAGCATCTGACAGACCTGCTGTTAGTGTGGGTAGTGTACAAAATACCCAAAGGCCTAAGTGTCAACATTGTGGAAGAAGTCACCCCGGTGAATGTAGAAGTAAGTTAGGGGCTTGTTATAAATGTGGGCCACTGATCACTTTATTCGTGATTGTCCCCAATTACAAGTAGAAGAAGTGGAACAGAGGGAGAAACAGAAAATTCTTCCTCAAAAAGGAAGACGCTCTGGTCAGAGCAGTGCTACAGGGGCTACTCGTTCGGGTATGAAAGATACTGCTAGCCGATCAGAAGTTAGGGCTCCTGCTCGTACTTATGCCTTCGAGCGAAGAAGAAGCAACAGCTCCAGATGTAATTCTGTACTTTCTATCTTTATGATGTTCCTGTGTATGCTTTAATAGACCCTGGGTCTACTATTCATATATTTGCACTATGTTAGCATCTGAAAAGAACTTATTTGTTGAGCCTACTGATTATGATGTACAAGTTACAAATCCGTTAGGTCAAAGTGTGGTAGTTAATTTAATATGTCATAACTGTCCACTGAAAGTTAAGGGCTGTGATTTCCCCGCTGATTTGTGCTGCTACCCTTTCGTGAATTTGATATTATCTTGGGCATGGACTGGTTAATGAAACATGACGCGGTAGTGAATTGTCAGAAAAAGAATTAGCTTGAAATGTCAAACAGGAGATATTGTTTTGGTTGAGTCTGGGAATTTGGATGACATGGTTAGAATGATTTCTTTATGTCTGCTCAGAAATTGTTGCGTAAAGGAAATGAGGCTTATTAGCCTATATTCTTGATACTCAAGTTCTAAATCAAAGTTAGAGCAACTATCTGTTGTAAATGAATTCATGGATGTATTTCCTAAGAATTACCAGTTTACCACCCGATAGAGAAGTGAGTTCGTGATAGATGTGCTTCAGAACAGCTCCCATATCAGTGACACCGTATAGAATGGCTCCAGCAGAATTAAGAGAGTTAAAAGCGCAGTTGCAAGAATGTTAGACAAAGGTTATCAGACCGAGTATGTCACCATGGGTGCACCTGTCTTATTTGTGAAAAAGAAGGATGTTCATTGAGGCTGTGCATAGATTACAGGCAGCTGAATAAGGTAACAATTAAAAATAAATATCCTTGCCTCGTATTGATATTTATTCGATCAGCTTAAGGATGCTACAGTGTTTTCAAAAATAGATCTCAGATCTGGGTATTATCAGTTAAAGGTAAAGGAATGTGATGTACCGAAAATAGCTTTTAGAACTCGGTATGGTCATTATGAGTTCTTAGTTATGCCATTCGGTTTGACAAATGCTCCTGCTGCTTTTATGGATTTAATGAATCGAATTTTCCAGTCTTACCTGGATAGATTTGTGGTTGTGTTTATTGACGATATACTGATCTATTCAAAGACAGAATCCGAGCATGCTCAGCACTTGAGAATTGTACTACAGATATTAAGGGAAAAACAGTTATATGCAAAATTTAGTAAATGTGAATTTTGGCTTCATGAAGTGGGATTCTTGGGTCACATTGTGTCAGTTGATGGTATACGGGTAGATCCGAGTAAGGTGTCAGCGGTGATTAATTGGAAAACTCCAAAGAATGTTACGGAAGTGCGAAGTTTCCTTGGATTAGCTGGTTACTATCGTCGATTTGTGAAAGATTTTTCACTGATTGCTTCACCGATAACTAAATTATTACAGAAGAATGTTGAGTTTGTATGGTCTGATGAGTGCCAACAAAGTTTTGATCAATTAAAGAAAATATTGACAGAGGCTCCGGTTTAACTCAGCCTGAATCAGGTGTGCCATATGTAGTATATAGTGATGCGTCTCTGAATGGTTTAGGTTGCGTATTGATGCAGTCAGGAAAAGTTGTAGCATATGCTTCTCGACAGTTGAAACCACATGAGAGGAACTACCCTACACATGATCTTGAATTAGCTGCCATAGTATTTGCTTTAAAAATTTGGAGACACTGCCTATATGGAGAGAAATGTTATGTGTATACAGACCATAAAAGTTTGAAATATTTAATGTCGCAGAAAGAGCTGAATTTGAGACAGAGGCGATGGTTAGAGCTGTTGAAAGATTACGATCTTATCATTGATTATCATCCGGGTAAGGCAAATGTAGTGGCAGATGCACTTAGTCGGAAATCATCATTATTTGCTCTTCGGGCGTTAAATGCTCATTTGTCTGTTAATGAAAATGGTTCTGTATTAGCTGAATTAAAGACAAAACCAGTATTCTTTCAACGAATTCGGGAATTGCAAGATGAAGATCCGAAGTTGGTGTTGAAACGACAAATGGTTCGGGATAATTTGAACTTAGATTACTCTATTGATAATAGTGGTATGTTATACCATCGTAATAGAATTTGTGTCCCGAATAATCTAGAATTGAAGAAGGATATCTTATCAGAGGCTCATAGTAGTATGTACTCGATTCATCCGGGTAGTACGAAGATGTATTGTGATTTGAAAAAAATGTATTGGTGGCCTGGTATGAAACGGGAAATTTGTGAATTTGTGGCAAAATGTTTAATCTGTCAACAGGTAAAAGCTGAACATCAAGTGCCTACAGGTTTGTTACAACCCGTAATGATTCTAGAATGGAAGTGGGAACATGTGACGATGGATTTTGTATCTGGATTGCCAGTGACTCCGAAGAAAAAAGATTCGATTTGGGTGATAGTAGACAGATTCACTAAATCAGCGCATTTTATTCCGGTCAGAACAGATTTTTACTTGATAAGTTAGCGGAATTATATGTGTCAGAAATTGTGAGATTACATGGGGTGCCGACATCAATTATTTCTGATCGAGATCCGAGGTTTACTTCAAGATTTTGGAATAAACTACAGGAAGCTTTAGGTACTAAGTTAAAATTTAGTACAGCTTTTCACCCTCAGACAGATGGACAGTCAGAGCGAGTGATTCAGATTTTGGAAGATATGTTAAGGTGTTGTATACTCGAGTTCAGTGGCAACTGGGAAAGGTACTTACCTTTAGCTGAATTTGCTTATAATAACAGTTATCAAGCTAGTATCAAAATGGCACCGTTTGAAGCTCTGTATGGAAGGAAGTGCAGAACCCCATTGTATTGGTCAGAATTAAGTGAATCGAAATTAGTCGGAGTGGATTTAATTCGGGAAACTGAAGAGAAAGTTCAGATTATTCGGGAAAGTTTGAAAGCTGCTTCCGATCGTCAAAAGGCGTATGCAGATTTGAAAAGAAGAGATATAGAGTTAAATGTGGGTGATCGTGTGTTCTTGAAAGTTTCTCCGTGGAAGAAAGTTTTACGGTTTAGTAGAAAAGGAAAGCTTAGTCCACGATTTATCGGACCATACGAAATCATTGAGAGGATCGGTCCGGTAGCTTATAGATTGGCCTTGCCTCCAGAACTTGAGAAGATCCATAATGTATTTCATGTATCTATGTTGAGACGATATAGATCAGACCCTTCACATGTGATTCCTCATACTGAGATAGAGCTACAATCAGATATGACTTATTCGGAGGAACCAGTGAAAATATTAGCTCGGGAAGTTAAAGAACTACGGAATAAACGAGTACCGTTAGTAAAAGTGTTATGGCATTGACATGGATTGGAGGAGGCAACCTGGGAAACAGAGGAGTCAATGAGATCACAGTATCCAAATCTGTTTTCAGGTAACCAATTTCGAGGACGAAATTTTAAAGGGGGGAGAGTTGTAACGGCCTAATTTTCAGTGGTGTCGGAAATGGTGATTTGAGATCACTAAATTCGACAAATAAGATTGAACAAGATAGTAATTTAATATTTATGAGTCAAGTAAGAATTTAGAAGAATTTGTGAAATGGTGAAATTAGTGAATTAAAAGAATTTATTAGGTCAAACGGGTCAAACATGAGGTATCGAGACCTCAAAGTTGAAAATAGAGCTATAAATATTTTTATAAATATTTATGGAGTGTCATTGAGTTAGTATTAAAGTTTCGTTAGAAAATTTTAACGTTTGGATGGCTAATTAATTAAAAAGGACTAAATTGAAAATAGTGCAAAATTTGTTAAATTGTGAGTAAATAGCTTAAGTATTTAAAAAGATGGATTTAAAGAGCAATTAGACCCAAAGGTTAATGGCTGGACGGTTTGGGTATGAAATAAGCAAGAAAACAATGTGAACAAGGGGCAAAATTGGAAATAGCATAAAAGTTAATAGTTAAATAATGATGTAATTGAAAAATCTAGACATTTCTTCATATTTTCTCAGCCAAAATGCCATAGAAGGTCTGGAGAAAGCTGGTTTTTCATATTTTTACATCATGTTAGTTTAATTCTTACTTTTCTTGATAATTTTTATGTTTTTATGACTTTTACAATTAGGTCCACTTGTAGAATTCATTAGTTTTTGATTTTATGGGTGAAATTGGAAGTTACCCTGGATGGATAAGGGAAGTTTATGATGAATTATTATGAAATTTAAGTTCTAATTTCATATTAAGGTGGTTTTATTAAGTGATTTTGATAGGAAATGATATTTAGGACCTAATTGTGAAAAAGTTGTGAATTGAAGGTTTCTGTTGAAATTAAGAATATAAAAGGTTTTAAATAGTTTATAATGATAAAATAAAGTGTTAATTGAGAAAAATTAGTTCAATTGATGGGTGAATTGAGCAGGGACTAAATTGTGAAAACTGTAAATTTTGGGGTAAAAGTGCAATTTTGAAATTTGAACAGCATAAATTGTGAAGTGAAATAGAATTGAAATGTATGCTAATGAAGGAATGATTTTATAATTATAGATCAAGAAAACGAACTGAATCGTGGAAAGGAGAAAATTCAAGAATAGTCCCTGAATTTCTACGACTTTTGCAAATTAGTCCAGGTAAGTTCATATGGCAAAGTTCAATGTTTTGATATGAAAATCTTATGATTGTTAAAGTATTTTATTGTTGATGAATACTATCAATTTGCATTAACTAATGAATAATGTGTAACTAAAAGTACAAATTAGTAGGAACAATGGATTTGAGTGCTTCTATTCTGTGACCCTGATGAATTGACGAAAAATATGTGATAAGTGTGCCCGTTTAAGACCATAGCTGGGCTATGGCATCGGTGCAATGTGATAATGTGACTTCGTATAAGACCATAGCTGGGTTATGGCATCGGTATAATGTGATAATGTGATTCCGTATAAGACCATGTCTAGGATATGGCTTCGGTATGATATGTGAACCGTGTAAGACCATGGAAAGGCTATGGCTTCGGTGTGTGATGCGTAACAATGTGAAAGTCCATAGTTTACTATGGCAATGTGATAATGAAGCACTCAATTCCCTTATTGTTCCTTAATTTGACAATGAAGTAAATGAGAAATGGGCCTAAGGGAGTTAAATTGTGAGTAGCCATATGGAAATTATTCCAATGAGTTATTAATGAAATTGTGATTTGGAGGATGAAATAGTTAAACTAATAGATATATGATTGTGTACGATATTTGATATGATTTGTGTTTATATGCCTATGAGCTTACTAAGCTTCAATAAGCTTACTTGTGTGTGTTTAATATTTTTATGTAGATTGACTTGAAGTGAAGTGGGTAGATCGGATCAACACAACAGGGCACACTATTCAGATCAATTCTGGTAGTTTTTGTTTTATGTTTAAAGATTTATATGGCATGTATAGAGTTTGAATGAATTGAAGTAAAGATGTTATGAACTAGTTAACAATATTTGTACTAAAACAGTTTTTGGTAAGTAGCAATAGTTTGACTTTGAAAATTCACCATAAATTGTGGAAATTGAGTTAAGGGCTAGGAAAAAAATGAGATTAAAGCCTAATGAGTCTAGTTCATATAGAGGAAACGGTGCATGCAATTGGATTTTATGTTATGAGATATTTAAATTGTGGTGAGACAGAGTCTGAATGACTTTGAGTTCCCCTGTTCTGATTTTAGAAAATCATTAAAATTGCACAAAAATAATTATGAGTCATACTGTATATGTATGGATTCCTCATTGGGTCTATTTTTAAGAGAAACAAACGGCATGGTTATTTGAATTTGTTACAGAGAGAAATTTTGTTTCATAGTGCACAGGGGTCAAAGTAGCCAAACCCTGAAACAGGGGAGGATTTAACTAATAAACTGTACTAATTGGACCAACCAAAAATTATAAAAAAAATTGGTAAGTAGATATATGAGTATAAATTCGGGGAAAATTTACGGATTTGGGTTTCGAGTTTTATAACTCGAGATATGAATTATTTAGCAACTATGACGCAATTGGACAGCTTGTCTGAAAGTATGATATAAATTATCTAAATTTGGTTAAGTGCTCAAATAAGTTTAGTAGTGCCTTGTGCTCGACTCCGGCAACGGTCTCAGGTAAGGAGCGTTACAGTCCAAAGAATAAATGATGCATAAATGTTAGTTATGAGTAAACATGCAAGAATTTGGTGTTGATTTCAAGATAGCCCCATATTTAGGCATTTCATTTATCAACCTAGTCTATTACACAAAGTTTCCATTTTTCCAACGGTTACACAAATTTCCTAGCCACATTGCCTTGTTTCTTCACTTGCTCTAAAAACTCTGATATGCTCGATCTTTGGCTTGGAGGGAATTGGCAACTGCGAACTTCGGTTTCATCTGATAATTGAACAACTTGCATAGCCGCTTTGCGAATTTCATTGATAAAGAAGTCGAGTTGCATTTCTTTTTCTTTAAGAGTTCCTTCATACGCGTGAATGTCCCTATCGTACTGCTCACTCTTTTCTTCTAGAGCCTTCAAGAGGTTATCTAATTGTTGTTGACGAGATTGCAGCATATTTTCTAGATCTCGTGTTTTCCTTTTTAATTCTTGATGTTCAGACTGACTATTCGCAAATTCTGCAGTCACTATTTCATACTCGGCATTCTTCCTTCTTAACTCTATCACAGCGCGCGCAGCCTTTTCCTCCTCTTTCTTTGATTTTCCCTTCCAAAACTCCATTCCTCCCTTGATATTGCTAATTTCTTCCTTCCATTCTGCTGTCGACTTGCCCAACCCACTATTCTTTATAGTGTTTCTTAATTTCTTATTTTCCAAATGAAGCTCCCTTAAGTCGTTTCTCACAATCTCGGCTTCTCTTTGTACTTTTTCAGTTCTGGACCTTTCAACCTGAACTTCAATCTTCAGTTGATAGTTTTCTTCTTGAAGGGCACTAAGGTCCCGAGACATCTTGGCCTTTTCTTGTTCGAATTCTTGTCTTGCCATTTCTAGCTCAGACGGCGTTTCCTCCGAGAAAGGATTCTGGATGGTGTAGTTTGTTGACGAGATTTGCTGACTATTTACCCGTTGCTTCCTCCATATGTCGTAATCTTGGGTAAGGGTATCAGCATACAAGGCTAATTCCATGAAATGAATTTTCTTCCAAGACTTTGCAATGTCTCGGACTCTCTTCATATATCCTTCACCCGCGAAAGTGAACTCGAACTGTGCCAATCCTCCAGTTGCGGGGAGGAATTGTCGCGAAGAAAATTGCCTTTGGACCAATAGCGGAGCATATCCAACTCCTCCCCATAACCCAAGTAAAGGTACCCAATCTTGGCTTCCACATTTGTATAGCAGAACTGAAGGACCACGTTATATCCTCGGCGCGAAGATTTTGAAAAACTGATACCCAATATTGCTCGGTGACTTCCTTCGGCCATTCTTTCTTGAGGTAAGCTTCTAGCGAGGAGAATGTTTTAGAAAACATATGGAACGGAGTGCGCTCTACCTTCCAGAAGTGACTCAAAATCCAAACATTGAGCAACTGCGCGCATCCGATAAATCGTCCCTCCCTTTTTCTTCGACAACTACTCAGGGACCTGAAGGTCTCGGCTAGGATGGTCGGGACAGGGTTGACTCCTTGTTTTAACCTTTCGAAGAAATCAACTACTGCAACTTCGAGATGTCCGAGAACTTTCGGGAAAATAACCAAACCGTAAATAGCTAAGGCGAATAGATTTACCCTTTTCAGCATGTCGGGATGGTTCAGAGCCAAATCTCGTAGGGAAGACCATGGAATGCAAATGGTTTCATTCTTCTTTTTTATCTGTTTTTCGGCCCATGCATCAGTTATGTCTGTCAGTCTTACTAACTTTTTCTTGAAGGTCATCGGCTTAGGCTCCTTCACATATATTTTGCCGAATTGTACATTGTCGATGCGGAGTAAAGCAGCATACTCTTCTATGGTTGGAGTCATGTCTTCTTGATTGAAGGTGAAGCACTGATAAGCTGGGTCCCAAAATCGAACCATGGCTTGAATCAACTGTTCGTCTACACGGATGGTGATCAAGTGAGCTATATCTCCGTACCTCTCAGTGAAAATGCCCCTAATGTCTGAATCCCACTGATTCCAAATTCGAACCAAATCCTCAAAGTTGTTTTGGCGAACATTTACAGTTATATGTTCGGGAAAATTGGCTACACACCATTCCACTAGACTATCCCCCTTTTCTCTCTGAATTTTTAGAGACCAGTCCCGAACCACGGCATTCTTCTCGATTATTTGTGTAATTGACTCCTCCATCAGAAACCCGTTTTTTGGCAACCAACCTTTAATCAACACCTTCCTAATATGATTCCTATGATGCATGATGAAAATAAAAATAAAAACAAACAAACTTGGTTAGTAAACACAACAAATATAATTTGAAAAACAAATTAAACTAATTATTTTGCATAAACAGTGTAAATGAAAGGCAAAAGGCATTTTCCCCGTGTACTTATTTTGGTGACTATAAGCGGACAGAGGTTCGCCATGGCTCTGGTTGGATGGCTTGTATGGTTCACTATATGCGGTTTTGGTTCTAGATGGGTACTCGAATCGTCTGCACTGTCATCTACTAAGATTAGTACAGAGCCTCGGTCATGGCCCATCATTGGCTTACGAGATCAATTCGAGGGATTACATTTACTTCTGCCTATGCGGAGGGACAAGTTAACTCACGAAAGCATAAGTCATATGTAACCCGAAAGTATTCACTAGCCTGTGCGGAGGAACGAGTTAACTCACGAAGTCGTAGCGTTTACTTTCACTTAACAGGGACGGAGCCCGGGTATAGAGCTCATGTTATGCAACAAAAATGCACGTGCATGGTGTGTGGGGAGAAACTTGCAAACTTTTACGTTTTATTTAAAAAACTAAGCCAAAACTAAAATCACAAAATTTAAAGCTGAAAAACAACCGGATAAAACAAGTTAGAATATATACAACACGATGCAAATGCATGATTTTTTTGAAAACAAAAAATTTGAGGATCACGGCTAAATGTTAATTTGAACAAGGAACTTTGACAACGCGAGTTTAATTCGACTCGACTCTCAAAAAGCTTCCCCAGTGGAGTCGCCAGCTGTGGCGACGTAAAAATCGGCTTCCGGGGTCGCTAATTGTGGCGATCTAGTGAAAAAGTTTGGAAACTGAAGTTCGATTTTGAAATAAAAGGGGAGTCGCCACCGATCCTTTTTATAGGTGTGATCGGACACCTTATAAATTTATTTTTGAAATGAAAAGAAATGAATTTAAGTCCACGTTAAAATCCAGAGAAAAATAGGGTTCGGGAGTCAGTTACGCGCGAGGAAGGTATTAGCACCCTCGCGACGCCCAAAATTGGTATCTCATAAACACGTGTTGTCTTGATTTTCAAAAATACGAGTCCAATGTAAAATTTAGTCGTGATCCGATTGAAAAGACGAGAAATTTTAGTTTATTCCGTTTTTTTTAGGAGGGTATATCGCTTTAACACGAGTCAATTGACGTTCACCCAACATAGCGATGAACTCGATGACTTAATGTTAAATCGGTACATTGCCTTGATTATTGAAATTAATTCGGAAAACAAGAATAAGATTCTCGAAATAATGCAAAGTAAATTGATATGAAATAGAAATAAATAAAAATGCCAGGTATATGCTAAAATAAATAATAACTATGATACTAATATTAAAAATAATAATTATACATGCGATATTAAACATAAATAAGGATAATATTAAACATGAGATAAAGACAACGAATATGTACATAATATTATTAAAAGCGTATATATAGAATACATATAAAAGAGTCATAAATATACTATATCTAGTATTTAAAAATATATATATATATATAAAATAGGGAAAATACTAACTAATATAGTAAAACGTATATACATGTATGATATTAAAAATGTATACGAAAGAAAACATGTGTGCAAATGTATGTACGTAAGACCGCATAAAAATATACAACTAGGATGCTAAAGTATATATATATATATATGCATGATATGTAAAAATCCCACATTGAGAAAGCATATACACATATAAAATACACATATAATAATACTCGAATATTTACATAATACATGCACTTGGGAAATAAACCCATTACAATATTACATAAGCATGTACTTATATATACACTAGAGAGACATACACATACATACATAAAACACGTATTAAGATTAACAATAGTAATTAAGATACAAATATGTACATAAAATAATAATAATGTATATATAACTAACAAGAAATAGGAATAATGAAACATGTATGACATGTATATAAACCTATATGATATATATATATTTATATTGAAAATGATATATAAAAAAAAATATTCGTGTACTAAATAGATGCGTACATATGTATAAATAATAATGATGTTATAATATATGTTAGTATTTGAAATGTACATAAAATATTATGAAGGATAGGTAGCTAATAACATTAAAACATATGCATAATAATATAATATTAAAAAGTACATATATATTTATACTTTAATATGAAGAATACGGGCATATATATATTATAGTATTAGAACATTTACATAATATACTAATATGAGTACTATTAATGTTTAAAAAGAAACTTAGTAATTATATTACATAAATATGTTATAAAAACTTAATAATACATATATGATAATAACTATAATAATAATATATTAGTAATAAATATAAGAAGAATAAAAATAACAGTAAAAAATAAAGACAACATGAAAATATGCTTAAATCTGAAAAAAAGGACTAAATTTAAAACGGAAACAAAGTTTTGGGGCGATTTTAAAAATAAAAACAAAGGGAGGGATTCATTAGAACACGGGCAATATTAAGGGGGATCAAAAGCGCAATATTCCCTGTTGTTAAAACGCTACGTATGCAGGGGGACCATATTGAAAATGCTGAAAAATTAGTGGGCTAGATTACAGAACGCAGTAAGTCTAATTGTAAACCCAAAAGAAAGCGGAGGGGCTGAAAGCGCAATTAGCCCCTCCCATAAAAAACACGCGGATCCTAACCTGGGGCGGGTCGGGTCGATCCGACCCATACTCAAAACGGCGTCGTTTTCTAATTAAACGGGGGGGACCAAAACGGTGCGTTTTGGTCCCCTATAAAAGCTAAAAATTTTGTAAAAAAAATCATTTGAGAAGGGGAAGGAAAAAAAAGAAGAGAGGAGAGGGAGAGAAAAGAAATCCGGCCGGGGAGGGGGAAGGGTCCGATCGTCGGACGGTCACCGGAGCCTCGCCGGCGCTGGCGCCGGCCGCCGTACACGGCGGCCGGAAAGGTATCTTTTTTTTTTTGTGTTTATACTTTGTTTTGTATTTTTTATATATATTAATATTTATGTATGTAAAATAGATTTAGAGAACGAGATTAAAAAAAATAAAGAAAAAGATTACCTTATATTTGTAGTTTTTGATTTTTTGACAACTTTGAACTTCTGATTTCAATCACGGCTTGTACATGTGTTTTGTTCTATCTTGATTATTGATTTCTTTTGAACACTTGAATGAATGTTAAAAAACGAAAACCGAAAAGAAAAAAAAACCAAAAAACCCCTTTTACAGAAAGTCAAATAGGCTTTTATAGCCTTTACAAAATTGTATTTAATATTTATTGTCCTGTCTTCTTTCTGGTCCTGCAGGGAATGGGTGAAGGTGACAGAGGCATGGAGGTACAGAGGAGCAGGTGGCCGACATGGTGGCATGGAGAGCTGGTGAGCAAGTAGGAGAGGCAGGGGGTTGGTGCGCAAGTGGGGTTCGGGTTTCTGAATGCTGAGTTTAGGTTATTGGGCTGGGGTAGTTGGGCTTCGGGTTTAGTTGTTTAGGCTTAGTTTAGGATGAGATGGGTATGGGTTTTGAGTAGGTTTAGTTATTGGGTTTTGTGGTGGGTTAGTTGGGTTTTGGGGTTTAATGGGTTAGTTTAGGATGAGATGGGTATGGGTTTTGAGTAGGTTTAGTTATTGGGTTTTGGGGTGGGTTAGTTGGGTTTTGGGGTTTAATGGGTTAGTGATTTAATGGGGTTTGAAATTGGGTTGGCTGATGTATTAGTTAGGCTTAATAGGTATTGGGCTGTTTAGGTTAGGGTAGGTTAGTTGGGTTTTGGGGTTGCCCAAAATTGGCCTGTACACAACCTAAACACATCAATTTGCACACTTATAAGTCATAACAAGACTTTCAATCCAAGCCAAAATTGAGCTTAGTACATAACATATCATCACATATGTTCAATAATCCAAACTTACCAAAATAACCATACACACATATAAAAGCATATTTTACTAATTATACTATCTTAAACCACTCATCAATATACTTATGTGATTTACATTATTCATCAATTTCAATCACACATCAAACATGTTAAGGCCTTATATATATACATATCAAAATGTACCAATCGCAAGCCATACCAATGGCTAATTGTAACCAAACACATACATGCCATCATTGGCCAAATTTAGCCTATACATGCCATTATAATCAAAATTTAGTTTGTTATATATATACCGAAATGAGCTAATAGATAGTGTGAGATATCTTCGCCAAGCTTCCAACCCAATGTGCTTTTGAATTACTATAAAACAGGTAAAATGAAATAGGAAAGATAAAACAGAGTAAGCATTTAATACTTAGTAAGTTTGTATAACATGGAATTTAACTTACCATTATTTTACATATAAGGTAAGCATACAAAACATATTCCAAACAACTTGTCCAAAAGCCTAAACACATATCCTCCACAACCATGTTATTCATGTATTTCATATGAATATCAGAAACATGTATGAGCTTACAATAATCAAATTTCTATATTCATACACTTTCCTTAACATGTGTCCTTGTAATGAGTACAACCATATCCATGTATTTCAATTATATTTCCGTAATAATTCATTTCGAATCCAGATTGTCTTATATCAGAACTTTGCCTGTTGAACTATTTAAAATATTGTTGGATACACAGGTAGTATACACGAAATGTACAAATCTATAATCCGTCAATTCATATACAGGTATGCTCATGCGAGCATATAAACGAGAAGCTCTTTTGAGCTATGGAATAGGAAGCTCATGTTAGCCATGTAATAGGAAGCTCATAAGAGCCGTAATTGGAAAGCTCATGTGAGTTATTATCGGGAAGCTCCGGAGAGCCATTAATCAGAAAGCTCATGCGAGCCATAAACGGGAAGCTCAAGAGAGCCAATTATTGGGAAGCTCGTGAGAGCCATATAACGGATTGTTCATAAGAGCTAAATAATGGGATGCTCATAAGAGCTAAATAATGGGATGCTATTGCAAGCTGTGGTGCTTCCACAACACATGCAAGACCACAGCCAATTGAGAACCCTTAACGACATTGTTATTTGTATCCATCAAATTTCTTAGGTTCAATGGGACTTAGTACTTTTTAGATATATTCGGTTATGTAATCCATAAATACACATGGTAATTTACAAAAATTTCATACAATAATATTCAATTAAAAACATATAAATATACAATTTAATTACACGAACTTACCTCGATAAGTGTTCGTATATGCAAAAACTACTAATCTGACACTTTCTCTTTTCCTCGATCTAACACCGTATCAAATTTATCCTGATCTATACGAATGAATTTAACTTTATTTAATGCAATTCAGATTCAATTCAGTCCAATACACATTTTTGGAAAATTTGTTATTTTGCCCTTATACTTTTACTTAATTATGATTTTGCCCTTAAGCTTGGAAAATAAAATTCATACAATTTAATCCTTATTCCAAGCCTAGCCGAATTTCATATATAACAATAGCAGCCCATGTATTTCATGAGATTCAGAATTTTTTTATGAATTTTCCAACTTTACAATTTAGTCCCTAAATCATAATTTCATCAAAATTCACTTTACAAAATACTTTTAAATATCCATCAACATCTCAAATTCATCATTTAATAACTATAATCGTATAAAATTGTCAATTGAAACTTCCAAAATTTTCAATAAAATCAAAAACTAAGGTAAGGTGTAGTTGGACCTAACTGTAAAAATCTCAAAAACATAAAAATTACAAGAAACAGGTAAGAATTGAACTCACATGAAGCCAAAATATGAAGGACCAACTTAAACCCTTTCTCCTATGGCTGTTCTAGGCCGAATTTTATGAACAAATGTCTAGAAAATCTTTTAATTCCAATTTTTTTGTTTTTAATTTCAATTTATTTACTATTTTGCCATTAATGGCTTTATTTGGCTTTATTTTACTATTTTTTCTTACTTATGCCGCCTCACCCATCAATTAAGGCATAATTATTCCTTAAGTCCTCCCTCATTTATTAATCAAGCCATTTAATCACTTAATTCTTATAATTAGCAAGTTTTGCACCTTTTTTAATTTAGTCCTTTTTATCAAATTAGACATGTAATCGATAAAATTTCTTAATGAAATTTTCATATGACATTCTTATCATACTATATACTATAATATAATATTAAAATAATTTTTTTCGAACTCGAATTTGTGGTCCCAAAACCACTGTTCCGATTTCACTGAAAACAAGCTGTTACATTAGAAAACATTTGGACAAAACAAAACTTAATTCGGGACAAAAGGATGAAAACTCAAGCACTTAAAAGCTCGTTACGATGTCGGTCTTTCGTCATGATGACAAGGAAATCCCTCGTCACGGTGTCACTCTTTGAGTTGCCTCGTTGTAACGTTAATATCCCGTCATCGTGACATCGATTGTCATGACTACGCGAAATTTCACGTCACGACATCAACCCTGCAATTTCACATCACGACAACAGCCCTATAATTTCACATATTGCACATTTTTGCTATTTGATGCCTAAAACCGCTTTCCTATGCCATATAACCTACCAACATCCAATATCACCTTCAAATATACCAATTACCAGCCTAAATCCCAAAATGCAAAGTTTACAATATAAGCCATGGCACTTATGTTTGCAGGTTAGAACCATATGGGCTGAGGGCATGGGTGTGTGCCAGGCTGTGTGGCAGTATAACGTAGGCCCAAAACCCTTTTGGAGGTTGGAAATTTGGTCTATGATTGATAATGATTTTTTCTATTGTATGAATGATCTGAACTTGATTGATTGGAAACTCTCTGATACTCTGTAACTGACACATGAATGTTATAACTGTAAGTGCATTATGAATATCGGTACTCTGCATATGCATGGGTTGGGATGTTGTGGAAAAGGAAGTAATCTACTCTGAATCAATGGTTAAGACACTATGCGAATAATTCTGATTCTGACGCTTTAACGCAACATGATTCAACAGCTAAGTTGTGTTACTGTAAACGTGTCAAATAGACACTTCACAGTGTGTAGGGACGGTTGGGCATTGAATATCCTTAATGGTGTGTTGGGATAGTTGAAGATGGTGTATAGCAGGTGGGGTTTAAGAATATCTATATTTGAATCTGATCTATCTATCTATCTATCTATCTATATATGAAATTGCATATATATAAATGTTTATCTGTGTACAACTGATCTATTCCGAATATTGCAAATAGTTGTGTACCGAACCGAATCTCTGAATATAACTACTTTACAAATGAATATGAACTGAATAATTTGACTACGATTACGCACTGAGTTCACAACTCATTCTGTTTTTGGTTGGATTTCAGGTGATCCCCAGTCTTGATCAGGTTAGTGTTGCGGGAGCTCGGTCAACCTTTTATCTTTTATTTTAAGTATTACCACTGGGGATTTGTATTTTATGAAATTTACAAAGATTATATGTTTTAAATTACTGTTACCTTGAATGATACATAGGAATGTTTTCGTTTGAATGTGCTATGGTGGTATGGATTTTAGTATGAATATTGTAACCCTCCAAACTTAGTCTGGACGCCTAGATCGGGTCTAGGGTGTTACATATTCAATACAATAGTGCTATTCAATACAACCTACCACCTTGAGACTAATGGTCAATCTAAGAGATTAAACCAACAAATAGAACAATATTTGGGAAGCATGTGTTTGTTCAAACTTAAAGATTGGGCTAATTGGCTACCATAAGCTGAGTGGTGGTAGAATTTTAACCACCACCACACAACTCTGGTATGGACTCCCTTTGAAGCCCTTTATGGGAATAAGCTCTTTATTCTCGACTCAGATATCAATTCCCTAGTAGACATTGTATAGTAGTTGATGTAAGGCAGGGAAAAACTCAACAATATTTTAAGGGAACAATTACAAAAGGCACAAAATCAAATGAAAGTACATGCAAACAAACATCGAAGCGAAAGAACATTTGAAGTGGGAGGCCAGGTTTACCTGAAAGTGCAACCTTACAGATAGTCGTCTATGGCTTTGAGGAAAAATTTGGAGTTGGTTGCACGTTATTATGGCCTTATACAATTGAAAAGAAAATAAGATTAGTGGCCTATCAACTCAAGCTTCTAGATGATGCCAAAATCCATCTGGTCTTCCACGTAAGCTTGCTTAAGAAACGAGTGAGGGACAAAGTCATTACCTACGAGACATTACTAAAGATTGGAGAGGACAGGTAACACAAAGTCTATCCTATAGCGGTTCTCGATACTCGCATAATCAAACATCACAATCAAGCTATACTTTTAATCCAATGGATCAATTTGGGACCTAGACAAGCTACTTGGGAGGACTTTTCCGTTCTGCAAAGCCAATTTATTGACTTTGATCCTTAGGGACAAAGATTGAATTAAGAATAGGGCATTGCCATGAGTCTAAAAGAAATGAAGGGTTTTGAATTATGACAGGGAAAGACCGAGAATTAAAGGGCCAAGAGACTGGGTAAAGTACTGAAATAGATGGACGGGATAACTAATGGGCTTGAAGAGTGAATAAAATATGAACGCAGAAGAAACGGGAAAGGGAAAAGAAAAAGGGCCAACAAATCTTCATGTTACAGAAGGAAAAGCCTTGATATCTACAGTTGAACGATTTTAAGCATAGAATCCCTAAAATGCTAATGACAACCGTCTAAAAATAATTCGATAGTACAATTTCGTTACAACAATTTCATGCATAAGGATTGTCGTAACAACTCTTTCTCTATCATGAATGAATTATCAAAACTTTTCTCTTCATTTTCTTATTTTCTCCTTAAACCTCTAGATTCTTCAAAAAATTCAATAAGCAAACAAATGAGTTATGATTAATGTTTCTTAAACTGAATCGGTAGTTAAATTGATCAAGCCATCAATTTTTCAATTAAAAAATTATTAAAATTTTAAAAAAATAAATAAAAAAATAAATTTTAAAATCTAGTTAAATTAGTTCATATCAATTTCCAAACCAATCAGTTCAAAGCCCCTCTCCAAACTGATAACCCAATTAATTCCCTATCCAACTGACCAGTCCAATCTAATTTAGACAATATAGATTAGAACACAAACTCACTTCAAATTTAGATTTTTCGTTGGGGCTCAAATCTAGAGTGAAGAGTAGCGAGTTTATTAACCATTTTAGACAAAAATGACCTTAGTTTTTATTATCCCTAGATGGTAAAGTATTTTCTAGCCTACCCTTACAAAACAATTAATTAATTAAAATATTTATATAAACACATAAAATGAAATTATTAAAATTTTATTTGTTAAATATCATTAAAAACACTTATAAGATAATTACTAATACACTTGGATTAATGTAAATAATTATTAAAATAAACAATAAATAATTACATCAATAATAACAATAAAGAAACAAAATTATTACGATAGTATTATTATTTTATCTCCCACGTCGGAAGAAACAATAAAATGGAAAATTGAAGAGAAGAACGGTATTGATTGGGGAATAACTTATTATATTCATAACAATATGTATATATATATATATACAACTACCAAACCAAGTTTAATCTTTGAGCAGAAACCCAATGCAAGCAATTTATGATCCTAAAATATTTCTGCAAATCCTACTATATAACAAATGAAATAAAGGAAAAATCTTCAACCTTATCCCAAAACTACTTAATAGCCTGTCATATCTTCATCAAGCAGACAATCCTTGCAAGCCAGTGCCTACCAATTTCACCTTTTAACCCAAATTGCTTGGGAAGGGAAATTCAAAAGGCGAAATGAACCAAAACAATAGACCTGTTATATACTGCTGATCTAAGTTGTTCGATTTGTGATCCGCTAATCCGGTAATATCATGGTCAAGAGAGAGTATTTTACCTTCAATGATATTTTCCCCTTTTCAACAATCAGCCTTGCACCTGAGACAACCCAGTACCCAGGTAAATCCTGGGGTCCTCTACTCATCTCTGTTGTGTCTACAAATTGCAGAACTTTTGGTGGTTGGCTCGGCATTGGAGGGCCCCCAGGGTACAACGCGGAATTTATATTGACATCGGCTGGCCGTGGAGCGTGTTTCTGTGCACCTGTAAAGCGAGTGCTAATAAAAGTTGAGATAATCCCAGATTTTTGAGCCAAGCCAGGAGAGCCATCCCACTCAGGCTGCTTGATGGCCTTTGCACCTATTAACTTGGAAAAATGCAACCGTAAGAGTAGAACTTTCTTCAAGCCATAGACTCCAACTTCAAAGTGAGCACCAGTAACAATAGAGACATCATCATCAACATCTACGGGTGCTGTGCAGACATGGGAGCAACTCTTCCACTGAACCTTCTCATAGTATTTGCGTTCAGACGAGGGATCAGAGACACTGACGCTTGGTCCATCCTCAAGCTGGAACGCCTTTGGCAGTGAGGAAAGATGCTGCAAGTGAATTGCCAAGCGGTTGCCTCTTTTGCCTTCCAAATAAAGCCGAAGGCCAGTTACAGGCTTTTTATCTACATAAACCTGTCAAAGGAACTCAAAGCAAAGTAAATGAGTACAAAAATAGTTATAACAATAGCTTATTGACAACATCGGTGGCATTGCCATATTGACTTTCAATGAATTGACAAAATTCACAAGCATTTTCTTATTTTTGTACAAAACCCGTTAAAGAGTAAGGATATTTTACAGGAAAAGAGGAGGAAAAAATGTTATTTTCAAGATGGTTTATAGTTCCCTTGACAATGACAACAAAATGTTATTTACAGCAAACTCGAGATGCAAAATCAAATTCATAATAAAAATAGAGGAAAAACAACTAAGACTAGAGGCCCGAGCTTCCTTAATTTGATAATAAAGTAACATCAAACAAATTCCTTGCCTATAATCTTTAGTGCACACAGTCTACCAAATATTTAACTTCCCTATAACAACAATGACAGAGTACTGATTTTAGAGTGTAATTAAATTCTTTTATCCTCCAACAATTGTTAATCAGCCTATATATATTATTATATATATGATAGCTATTTTGCTGCTGTCTGAACTTAAACATATAGTTCTAAATTTGATATCACATTTTTGGTCATGTGGATGTCTTACAGCCAGTTCAACTCCAAAATCAGTTCTACCCTATTTAACTTACATTAGGATTTCAGGACATTTCTCTTTTATGGCCAAATAACATCTAAAGTAACTTAGGGTTTCTATCAAAGAGCATACAAGGGAGCAAGGATATACATTTTGAGAGAAACTACAACATTTAACAATGCCTGTGGATATAGCATATTAACTTAGCACAGAAATAGACTATGATACATCATTTTTGCTTTCTAATTTGGTTCACATTTAAGCTCCATCAAAGGCATGCACTTTGGGTGTGCTTAGTTGGGTGGAAAAGTGAAGGGATCAGAGGACGGAGTGAAAATGTGGAAAAAGAAAATAAATTTTGAGTGTTCTTGGTTGGGAAGAAAAGTAAGAGGAAAGATAATAGGAGAGATGATCATTTTCCATCCTAATGCATAAAAATCAATCCTTCCAAATTGGAATGATGAGAGGAGAGAAAATGAGAGAGATGAGTATGTTAGTTCAAAATTATGCAATTTTTTGAAATTTTTATCTTCTTTCCTTTCATTTTTCAACTCTACCAAGCAATGTATGGAAAGGAAATGTAACTTTCTTTCCATTTTTCCATCTTTCCTACCAAGCACACCTATGGAAAGAAAAATTATGTTTTCCATCCTTCTAGTTTTCTACCCCTTCAATTTTCCATCCTTCTAATTTTCTTTCCACTCTACCAAGCAAAGCCTTGTGGCAACTAATGCATTAACATGCCACACAGGCACAGAGACAATACATCAAAGTGTCTGCTTTAGTTTTTATCCAGCGTAACACTGGGTTTTCACGTTGGAAAAGGCAGAAAGGTAACATAAAAGACTGGGAATATTACCGGTGTTGTGTTAACATAAAGCTTAGGGCCCATGAAGCTAAACTGCAATGATGCACTATTTTGTTGCTTCTTCTGAGGACCAAGGGCAAGCTCACCAAATACTGGTGCCCACTGCTTTGGAAGCTGAAACTCCAAAAACTGGTGTAGTTCATCAATTGAAGGCTTATCTGTATGTAAAAGGAAAAACCATAAATGGATAATGCTTCAATTCCTTGATACCAGAATCAAATTTTGGAAATGCCAAACAAAAAGCACAATGAAGACAAACATAAATCTAGCAACTCATTTATCTTTAATTTCTATTTCTTAGAAAAAGAAAAATAACAAATCAGTTTAGCTTCAGAATATATGCTGAAAATGATATTGATATTTATTTAGAGAAGTAGGTGTTAGTTGTTTTCTTACTTATGAAGGTGATCAGAATCTTAAGGACAAGGATTGATACATGCATATACATATTATAATCCCAAATGAACCTTTGTATCCAAAGAAAAGCTTGAGGATATTTACAACTTTTACATTCACAAAAATTACCATCAGAAACCAACAAACCATGTCAAGTCAAAATGAAATGATGATTTGATAATGACACAATAACACAAGGACAAAAAAACCTGAATAATCAAGTTATAGGACAAAGCAAGAATGCTTCTATTAAAATATACAGCTGTGATGTCGTCTTTTTCATTCAAACTTCTATCCTCCAAGAAAACATAAAAGAAAAAGCCGAGGAATAAAGCCAAATTTGGCACTATATTATGGATCAATGTGAATCTCGCCACAAATTAATTTTTTATCATTTTAGGACAAAAATGCAACAGAGCAGAGAAATTTCTGAGAATTTCTACAATAACAGAATATTCGATCTCCATAACTTCACATCCACTGCTCACTTAAAATTAAACTATAATGGAAAATTTTAATGCAATTGAAAATACAACATTCACCCATTGCATAGGGACAAATTTGGCCATAGAGTTAAAACACAAATGAAGTTCCAAATATCTTAAATGGGGGACTTTAAAGTTAAGAAACGAGCCACAAGAAATCCCAAAACTGAAATTAGGAATAGGAGATTTGAAGTTCATGGAAAAGCTTGTAACAGCGTACCATGAATTGAACTAGGCGAGATACCTTTTCTTGATTGTAAGTATCATCCTTTTAAATTTATCACATCAAGGTCCTTAAAAGCCAATGCTACTTGTATTATCATTCATGAATAAAATTGCTTCATACTAACAGATAACTTGTATACTAAAATTAACTCTGACGTTAAATTAAACACCCTCACTGCTCATTTAGATTATTCGGTTCCTCCACATAATATAAAGATAGAGTTTCTTGTCATTTAAGGGATGCAACAAGATGATTCGCCACAAAATGAAGTATGCATGCATACGCAATTAAAGATATAATACTAATGAATAAAGGAAGGAAATGATGCTTGGAATAATAGCAAACCTACTTGTCTTATCAAAGCAGAGAACATGGTCAGACTAAGAAAATTTTGGTCAATTCCTAAATTTTTTCACAGAAGAAATGAATGGGAGCCATGCATCATCAATGGAGAGCATGATGCGAGCATCCCTTTGAAAGGTTAAGGAAGATTAGAGATCTATTAATGGAAACTCTTCCAAACATTAAAAGTAGAAGTGAGAGCTGTTTAACGAAGATTGCTCAGGATATTTGATTGCAAGAAGTGAGAATTAATAAAATTGTAGAATTTCCACTCATTGCACTAATTACTTAGGAGCAAACTGAGAAAGCAAGTTCACTTCTATACCAGACTTTATTTCAGTAAATAGTCCTTCCCTACAATATATTGCCAAAGACATTACTGTAATTTCAAAAAATCAAGCAACAGAAATAGTAGATATTGACCAGAAGTGTATAGTATCTATCAGAAGTGCCTACTTTTGTGATGCCAAGCAATTACACTTTCCCTAGATCAGATTTCTAGAAATGCTTAGCCAAAAGGCTTATTAACAATGGATGATACTTTTAAAAAATGCAGCTTATATGCACAATGGAGAACATTTCCTTACAAAAGATTTTTATGGCCAAGACAAGTCAACCGGAGACTAGAAAGACAAATTCATCATGAACAGAATGATTAATATAGACGATACCCATCAAGAAAATGATAATGAAACACATTGTCAGCCAAACAATAAGCTATGGTTTTTATTTTGCAGAAATTATTTAGTCAAAATTTGTTGGAAATTTCAATCATTGTTCAGATGGTAACCACAAATTTGTTTAAAAGATATCAGTAAATAATGAATTAATTTTTGTACGTACAACGAAGGTATAGATTGATGGCATGTGTCAGATATCCACTCCCATTAACTCCAGAAAGCAATGATGTGATTGGGATAAAAGACATGGAAATCACATCTGGTTCAGACTGAACAGTTTGACACCATTCACTGTGTGACAAATTTGAATTCAACTTCCCTCCCTTCCTTTTGCATATGAATTTAATATCCTGAAACTGCAACATGTTGATATAAAGCTCTTAACTGGAAAGCTACATTTGATGATAATAAAGAATTTGAGGTTATTAAGAGGCTATTAAGAGCATTTGTGGCATGTACTAAAACAAGCGATGCATAAGTTCATTCACTCTCTAAACATTAAATTTCTAATATAAACTTATTTTCAAGCAACGTACCTCCACTTCAGAATAAGAACTAGTTTGAAACATGTCCATGGAAGCTAGCCCGTGCTCTTTAAAAATCTGAAAGATGAACCATAAGTAATTTTAATGTATTCATGTGTGCTTTTTGCATCTAATGCAATATAAAGTGCTAACAAGCAGATCTAGCGGGTTAGTTATTTCAACATGAACTCTGTTTGTAGCCAGCAAACAGGTATAGGCTTGATATTAGACTTTGTCTTTGTAAAGAAGCTGGTTAGGATGAATCAAAATGGCAAACTTTTATAGGTTTCCCAATTGTATCCTTGACTGACTGGATTTATCATAAGTTGGGAAAAAGAATATGCTAAAACTTCTTGTAATAAAAACTCACATTCTTGATCAAGTTCATGACTACCTCCTAGCCTAGGGTATATGGAAGTTTTCATTTTGTTGATCAAGTAACATTCACAAACAGACAAAGAAAAATGAAGCCGATTAAAAATCTATCCCCAAAAGTCTCGTCTTGTTACAAGATCCATGCCCGTCAAGTTTTTGAGGCTCTATATTCATTGTTAAAATGAAAGATAACTGAAGAGAACCACACTTGAGTAAAAGCAGATGCATACAACCTTTCGAGGCTGAGATGGCATGCATTGTACAACTTTGGAGTAGAATTGAGTTAAAAAATTGTAACAGTCAGCAGACTCACAGCAGACAAAGGGATTGGGAAGGATTAAATCTTTGCTGATCAGTTTGGAAATGTAGGAGAATAAATTTCATTCATTTCAAAACTATCAAGTCATCATGATTCATGCACAATAACCAATAAGTAAACCTACTTTAGGACTTTGAGGCTAATTCAAGCCCAAAGTCTATATAAAAAGAATAAAATAAGGCTATAGACTTGATGAATGGGGAAATAAATGATCGTTAAAACTCTCTCCTTGCTTACATAAAAACAAGTAGTATAATATTGGTTGTTCACCTAAAACTGATTTTGAGAAGACAAAACTTTAATAGGATTTTCAAACTAAAATTGGTTTAAATGTAACCTGGATTTGTTCTAATAAAGAAGTGTCATTGTTTGTTGCCAACCTTAAATTGATTTTATTTTAAATGACCTAACAAAATATAATTTGACCTTTACATGCAATTCTCATAGAAGTTACATCTTCACCTTCAGATCTATTTTGGTAATCTCACTGATTATTAGTGAATTAAACTTCTTCACAACAGAAAAGAAGAAAACATACATTCCAAACATCTTTAAAATTCTATTGCCAATCTCTCTATCCTTGCTCTCTCAAAAGCATTCAAGAAATCATCCAACACATGAGAACAATTGTCCAATATCAAATTCAGTACAGTAATGTCCGATAACTTATTTTAATTGCATAAACAAAATATTTCACAAAATTTCTTTCCAAAGATCAATCAATATTGAAGGAAGCAAAGTTTAATGCAATTCAATTAAAACACAAGAAATCCAACATCGAGTCATAGTATAGTGACAAATTTGGCATTTACTCAACAAATGACCAAGAGTCCTGGCTTTCAAAGTTCTTATATCTACAATTGTTTAAATATTTGTATATAAATTCTGGACTTACTTTTAACTGAGTTTTAATAAATTATTGAGTAAATCTGTCAAGAAAAGAGAAAACTGCTTGGCTATGAAGGTTATACTTCGGTCTTAAAAGTAATTAATGCAGAGATCAAATCTCAACCATCATAGATAATAATTGTAGAGGTTATATCCTAGCCCTGAAATCTCTAGTTCGGATAATCTTGCAGAATATTAGTGAATTAATCTCCTTAGTAACAGTATACCAAGAGGGAGAAAACATAGGAGTCTTGAGGAAAGGACCAAGCCTCTTTAAAATCTCTATGTTTTGTTTATTTATCCTTACTCTATCAAGAGCTATACTACTTGGACTCATTTTTCCTGAAGCACATGTGTCGAACATATATTTTGACAAGAGTATAGGAATATATGAAAAAATATTAGAAAAAAATAGAGCATACCCATGTCATACATATCCAACACTAATCCCAAATCCGAATACCATAGATCTAAAACATTTGAGTAGTTATTGCACGTATTGCACTCGTTTGCTTATAATTAGAATTAATTTTCAAATCTCCATACTTGATCAAGTTGTGCATTGTGATAATCCAATTCACTCACATTAGTCTAAGGTCAGTTATTACGTTCCTATTCTTATTATGCTGTTATTTGACTAGAAAGTGAAAACCTTTTAAAGAGACGGAAGAACTTGGATTATTTGAGATTTATTTGTATCCAAAATTTAGGTCAAGAGTTGTTGAGAAGTAATATAAATAGTTTTCTGGACACTTTTATCCGCTGTGTTATGGTTGGATATCATTAATTAGTAGTTCGACAACCCCAAAAACTAGTGTTCTCGTCTCAACTTCAATTTTGCATCAATTTTAGAATTTATTTTGGTTCTCATTTGCTGTTTCTACATCAGCACAGCCTCATCTGAACTTGAGCTAAAATCAATATTCTCTCTACATTTCATTGGACATCAAGTGATTCCAATTTACAAGAAGAAGTTTAGATGTTGCTAACCTTTTCGCTCTTGTTTAATTTATCATAGTTGGTCTTGTGCTGAGTTTCTTCTAAGAGCATTTTGTTTGCCAACTCCTTTAATTTCTGTTGTAGTTCAATTGGTTGGAGACCAGATGAATGCATCTGTTTCATATATACAACATCTTTTCCACCCATCTTCACACCAACAATAATGTGGGTTCCATACGTCTCAATAAATCTAAAATACGAAAACAACATAAAGTTTCAATGAGACTTAGAAATTTCATGAATCAACCATGATTTGTAGCAATACTTCATCTCTCCAGAAGTCAAATAAAACAGTAAAGATTCATCAAAGAATTGTTTGAAAACTAAAAGAAACCCTTCATAAAAGGCAATTTTTCCTATAATAGAAAGCAATAAGGTGCAATTTATAACATAGAATTGCTTTAGCCTTCAATCAACAAATTTTATCAATTAATTTAACCTCCACAATAATAAAACTATCATCTCGTCACAGGACTAATTAGGTATATATCGGCTTTATGAGACATGCACTTCCTCTATACAATTATCCAAATTGAAAAGATACAGAGGCAAACCTAGAGAAAAGAAAATGCAAGAACTTATTAGTTTGCCAAGGATTGTGGAATAATGAAACTAAGAATAACAAGTAACAACCAGAAAGCTATTTCTAAGAATGATTTACCAAAAACTAGAAAGTATTATCATCAAATTTAGATCTTAGTCAGCTTGACAACAAATATTCAAATCTATATTGACCAAAAATTAAAGTAATAATAAGAACGGTGGAAGGAAGAGTAGATACTGACTTAGCTAGAGCAGGAGGATCCCATGACGAAGGGACAGCTTGTTTGACATGATCACATAGCATGACCTGGGATTTCTCTAATGCAACGTTGTAAAGTGTAATGAAAACACCATCAAAAGCGAGCGTTTTAGTGTTGGCAGCATCTTTTTGCCAACCTGTTGTGAATTCAAACGCAACATTGAAGTGTCCCGATGGAATTTTACCCGACAGAGACATTTCCTGGTTAAACTGCTCTGACATCTACAAGCAAAAAATACATCACCCACAACTCGCAGTAACCAAAAAAATAATGTCAAAATAAGCTGTCAGTCCCTTTACTTATTGAAGTTTGAAATTTAAGACCCCGTACTTTTTTGATAGAAAATACTCAAGTGCCCAATAATTGAAGTTAAAATATGCTCCAAGTCCTGGTACTCTTCATACATTTGGAATTTAGTCCTATTTTTATTTTAGAAAATTTAGTCCCTCTAAAAAAGTAAGTACAATTGTTAACACTATTAAAATTCTTCTCTTAAATTCAAATTCATTGCAACATCATAGCTACCAAGTAATTTCTTCTTCTTCTTCTTTTTTTTATTTCAAAATGCCACACCAGCAAATTTAACAGAAAAAGTTTTAACAATATTAAAAATCTGAAAAGTAGAAATTAAATTACTAGAAACAAAAGTAGAAAGGCTAGGAGACTAGAAGCATATTTAAACCGTTATTGAATTAAGATTTTTAAATAAAAACGTAAGACCACTTAATTTTTAATTTTTAGTAACTGTTTATACAGGACTAAATCTCAACCTAGGTAGAATTTAATAAAGATACATATCTGATTCAAACATAAAATTCATTTAAAAAAAGAAAAGGTAAATAGATACCTGCTGAAAAGAAAGGACATCAGATGCGAACCTCATCCGCTCTCCCTTATCGCATTTGATATATTTGGGAACGTTACGAACCAAAACACCACCAGGAACGGCGACGTCACGGACGTGATCGTGGTCGGCGATGGTAATCAAGTTAGAAGCTTTCTTGCAGAATTTGAGCTTGAGATCGACGGTGAGATCGTAACCCAATCCAATGGACTGAAACGCAGTCTCGGCGGCTTTCCTCGCCATCTTCTCTGGAACAACAACAAGTCTTGTTCTGTAATCATGATGTCCATATTTATGTGCTGAAATAGGAAGTTGAAGAAAGGAGTGGTCAAATTTGGCACATTTTCAACGCCGTCGTGTGTTTTTTTTTTTTTTAATTTTCGTTTTGGGGTTTGGTTTTCGTGAGTTGGGTGAAAAAGTAGTTTGGAAGGAAATATTGAAGAGAAAGTCAAATGGGTTCGGCGCAGCAGTGGCTTCTTTTTTTCTTTTTAGGACACGAGACGAAAAACGGTGGGAACTCCCGCGGTTTTCTTGGGTTAAAATTTGCTATTAGGTATTGTACTTTACAAAATTTTAGATTTAGTCCTGTTTTTTAAAAGTTAAAAATTCACTTTTTATTTCTATTTAAAAACCTCGGTTTAATCATTAAAATTGTTTATATTTTCTATCAAAATTTATCAATTTAAAATTTTAATTAGGATGTCTTCATACGGGATTGGCTATGATTGACAAATATATATATGTTAAGTTTCTAGTATGGATCGTACATGAACGGTAGTTGGAGTCGGCGGCTCCTCTAGGTTCCCCCATCTGGGATCCTTGGGGAAGAAGATCAAGTTAGCCTTTGCGAACAGTTTGATGCGCTATCTCCCTTCAACCCTTTGAGCGAAATGTGACAAAAGAAAAGAAAATCTATGGACCAACCCCATCGTCTCCACCCCGTAGGAACTACGAGATCACCCCAAGGACGCCTTCGATATCCAGGGTCGCGGACCGACCATAGAATCCTGTTTAATAAGTGGAATGCATTAGCTATCCGCTCTTAGGTTGGGCAATAAGGGTCGGAGAAGGGCAATGTTTATTATAAATAAATAGATATTATAAAAAGAAACTAGATTGTATTAATAATACAAAGTATAAGATCAGTGATTGGTTTAACATAAACATATAAAAAGGAGTTAACCTTCATTTTTTCCACTTTCATTCATTGATTCACTCATTATTACGATGAGATAGGCATGTTTCTATCTCACACTAAGCCGGTAAATTAACAAAAAGTAAATCGAGAATTTTTAGACAAATTTTGACAGAAATTACCATTGATGATAATGATAAGATTAAGATTTTTAAATTGAAAAATGACGATTGAAATTTTTTACTTTTAAAGTACAAGAATTAAATATCAAAATTTGTCAAAATACAAAGGCTAACAACATATTTTAACTTTTTTTATATATAAATATATAATGAATTAAAATATATTTCTCACACAAACATATTGAAAGTTCGTTAAATTTGTGTAAACAAATCGAGTTGGGAATTAATTTGGGTATTAATCTAAAAAAAGCATTGAATCGATTAATTTGAAAATTTGTAGAGACTAGTTAAATTAGATAAAAAACTAATTAAACTAAGTATATGAATTAAATTTTCTATTATCATTTTTATTTAAGCGAATCGAATGAATCAATCGAATCGATAACCAAATCACATAATATCAACCATATCAATTTATAATGTTATTTACAGACCGCCGATACAGGCACATGATACTAAAGGATTCACCGATGTAGGCAAGCGATGTAGACAAGGGGAGATCACAAATGCAACATCGGTGTTTACATCATATTTATATACCATTTTTTAAAATTTTTAAAATTAAAATTAAATTGATAGCTTTTATAAATATTAAGAATATATTTATTAAATTTTTAAAATTTAAAATAATAAATTTTATAAATATCGTAATTAAATTTGTTGATTTTTTTAAATTTAAGATTAAATAGATAGAATATATTTTATGATTTAGGATTAAATTAATCATAATAATCACGTGAACTAAATAATTTAAATATCAAATTTATCTCAAGACTTGAACTGAAAGTAATGGAAAATGTTGTCCTTCTCCTTTTTCAGTCTTACTTTCCTTGTTTTTTTATATCCCCTCTATACTCAATTTTGAAATCTCGAGTACTTCTTTATTTTCTATGACTTACCCTTACCTACTACCTTATTTAAATTAGATATATCACGGGTACAGTTAAATTAGTAAAGAAGACTAAGGTAGCAAAACTAATATATATATATATTGGCATGTAACAAAACAAAACGGTTTGCAAGAAATTTAGTTGAAAAGGTCATAAATTGAAATCTTTCTCTGCACAATTTAATATTGTAATTGGCCTCAATTAAATAGCAGGATTTACCACAGGACTTCAGGCACAACAAACTGAACATTTAATTAATGTTTTATCAGAAATAATTTGAGAAAGTTACAAGATACAATTGTATTGTATTGTAGTGTAGTGGTATGTGATGGTCAATTCATAAGACCTCCTTCTCAAGTTTCAACACTGCCATGAAGGCTTCCTGTGGTACATCTACTTTACCTATTGCCTTCATTCTTTTCTTCCCTTCAGCCTGTTATGTTAACAAAGGAAATTGATTTTTTCAGAGGCAAAATAAATAAGATTTTGGAGAGATTCATGTTTTGTTGATGCAGTGCCAATGATGCTATTCTACTTTACTTTTGAGTCTTTTATATCATATTAGGTGTTTGTTTTAAGACTTTCAATATTTTTTAATAGATTCAACCGGTTATTCTAGGAGTAATTAACTCTAAATATCCACATGTAACTTCTTTTGAAGTAGTAGATGTCAGTTTAGAAGTGTTTCCAGCAGCAATTATACTTATTTTTTCCAACTATTCAAAGCAACCTAGCTCATAGTGTAATGCTTTTGGGACCTTCACAACATCAAGTGATAATGTGTTTCAAAGTGTTTTAGGGTGCACATTCATGTGATTACATGGCTTGAGATTAAAGCTATGGAATCACTCCCTTATATTTGGTAATTTCTTTCTAAACTCTTCACTATGCATTTAATCTCAAGCATATAAAATTGGGTAATCTACAAAAATAGTCACTTTTATTTGCCTCAGGTTACATTTTAGTCACTTATGTTTGAAATGTTATGTTTTAGTCACTTATGATACTATTTTATTACGAAGTGATCACTCTACTATTAAGTTCCGTTATCTCTCTAACTGTAATCCTACGTGGCAGTCCAACTAGATTTTAGATGCCAACTTGGATTTCTAAATGGGATGAAAATAGATTTTTAATTAAAAAATTTAACTAATTAAAATTTTTAATTTTAATTTTTAAACTTAAACTTTAACTAAAAAACCTGTTCATCTCTTCTTTTTAATTTTTCTTCAGTCTTTCTTTTTTTCAATGGTTTTTTTTTTCATTTGATTGGAAAAACTATTATTAAGATCAAAATAGTTAAAATCAAATTGACTGCTTCATAAAGATGGATTCAATGGAAGGTTCAAGTATGTCTTCTTTGCATTCCTCTATCTCTTTTATTTAATACTGAAAAACAAAAGATTAGATTTTTTATTGTTTAATGAAAACCCTAAATTAAAATTTTTTATATGAATATTAACAACTAAAATAATTTCAAATAAAAAAAAATCGGATTGAGAAACTAATTATTCAAGAACATGAAGAATTGAAAAATAAAATGATTAGGAACAAAAACGATTACCATCTTCTTATTTGTCGACAACCACTTCATTTTAAGTTTTAGAACATAAATTTGTCGGTGAAGAAGACATACATGGACTCTCCATTGAATCCTCTTTTGTTTTCTTACGTGAATAAAAGTTTTTGATGATAATAGTTTTTTTAGTCCATTGAAAAAGAAAACTAAAAAAAGAGGGAGATGAAGGGTTTTTTAACTAAGATTTAGAATTTAAAATTTTTAATTAATTAAATTTATTTAATGAAAAATCTATTCTCATTCTATTAGGAAATCCAAATTGGCACTTAAAATCTAGTTGGACTACCATGTAGGATAACCGTTAGGGAGATAACGGAACTTAACGAAAGAGTGATTACTTCATGACAAAAAAATAACATAAGTGACAAAACGTAACATTTCAAACATAAGTGACTAAAATGTAACTTGAAACAAACAAAAGTGATTATTTTTGTAGTTTACCCTATAATATTTCAATCTTTTATTAGTGTTGTCCCTGCCAAACGGGTAAACCATTTATATAACTTTGTTAATGAATACAAACTACTCTTTAACATTCACCCTATAACTTTAGGTAAGTGGTTCTTGATAAGGTAACATAGTTGCCAACAATTGCAACTTTGGGTTTGTTGTAGAAAGGTTTGTTAATGGATACTATTTCTAATAGTTAAAACTTTTAGGTTGGAGTGACTATTTACACTCTTAACTGGTTACGTACCAAAGTAACCCTCAACAAGAGTGAAATCAATTTACATATTTGAAGAATCAATATCCAAATCTAGCACTTCTGACTTAATGTTGAACTATGAATCACTTAGTCTAGAGCATTGAAGAATATCACTGTCCAAATCAACCTCACTTATTGTTATGAAGCTTGATTAGTTTCATCTGAACATTGTCAAGTTACAGTTGTTCGATTTTACCATTCTAGATGAAGCAATTGACTAGCCAGATCTTGTCTATCAGTTCAAAAGAGTTAACAGGATGACTATGTAACATGATTGTGATAAGCTCCTAATTGTTCTTGCCATATTCTTCCCTATGGATGAAAATGTCTGTCAAGCACTTGTAGTTAATCATTATTTTGTAATAGTTCATTATAATGAAAATCATCTTGATATGATAAAGAACTAACAGGATGACTACGTAACTAGCAATAAGCATGCTTTCACTATTGCAACCCAACCCATATTTTTGGTTTGAGGGCAAGACTAGATAAGAAACCATATCACGGTCCGATTCTCAGAAGCAAAAAGAAAAAAAACAGTACCTGTTTCTTGAGGAGTTTCTTTTTTCTTGAGATATCCCCACCTATGAAGTTAAACAAAATCTTGTCATCATGCAATGAAAAGACACTAACGAATCATTAGAATAAAATTGGTGATGAAATTAGAGATGAATACTCTAATATGTTGAGGAAAAATTAACTCAAAACTATGTATTTCTTAGAAATATGTACAGATATATATACATGAAGCATTGAATCATATAAGGAAAGAATATCTCTAATTAGAATCTCTAAAAATCAGCTATAATCCCTAAAGATTAGCTATTCAATGCTGTCAAATAAATCAAAGATTCTCAACAATTGGAACTGAGGTAACTCTGAAGCCTAACTATAATCAGAATTCAGAACAATTATGTTGTAGAAGAATTTTTTAACAATAAATCCATTATTATCCAAAGTCTCCTTCTTCCAACATCTATGATAATTATAATCAAACATATCAATCAAAATTTATGTAGATGAACGTATACTACATTATTAAGATATAAAGATTCCCAACGCCTTTAAGGACTCCTATCCTCATCGCATCAAATTAAGGCAATTGACAAACCAAAAAACCCCACTCATCCCCACATCCAAGTCCAAGCTTAAGACTGTTAGGAAGAGTGTCTACAATAAGTGAAGAGGGAAATGTTTCACATAGAAAAATCCATTCCAAAATAGACTTACCGTAACATTTGGCCAAAACATCCTTTCTAATTGCTGATAAAGATTCACTAGCAATTACTTTTGAACCTATGCATGCCTGAAATGAGTATGCAGCACATAAATTGGAATTGAGTTAGCATCAATCTAATGATGGGTGAAAAAATAAAAATACTTCAGTCAAAATGAAAAACGTTCCCAAAGGGCAAAGGTTTTCTTCTTTTCCCATTCCTTTTCTTGTTTCTAATTGTAGATAATGAGAGTTAACAAAAGATGACATTTCTGAACCGCAATGTATGATAATAAATAGTAGATACCGGACAACACAAGCACCTCAAAAGATATGTTTAATCACAATATATGACTAAAACAGAAGAAAAACCCCATAGTAACCTTGCATGAACACATAATATATGCTTCTGCAGCTGTTTAGTTCAATGTTATTAGTGCATGATCAACAGTGTTAATCAAAAACAGTGTTCTTTGTTGTTTCGTCTTAGGATACTGGTGGAGAAGAGCACTGCTGATTTTGAATGAATTCTTAGTTTCAATGTCCAAGGATCAATCCTTGCACCCTCAAATAGAAAATAGAATAGTTGAATAGATCACATTAAATTATTTTAAACTTTGTTTGAAAAAGGTAAAAAACTCAACCCTACTTAGTAGTTGAATGAAAAGATCAGTCTGATTTACCCTTTGTTTCAAAGCAACTTCAAAAAGAAACTCACCAGCATTAACAGTAGAAGTTTAATAATGACAGCAAAACTGTTATGGTAGTATAAATATATTAAACGGTTATAATTTTTAGAGTGTTAAATACTGAACCACATATTATTTCATCCAATGGAATCAAATTCACAGATAAATGTAACAATAAAGCAGCTTCCACGCATTATGTAGTCTTTAAATGATAATATATACCAGACTTAAAAAGAACTGGTTAAAATGAAAATAAATCATCATATGGGGATACATTCAATACTATTTCAAGTGTGCGAATCTTACTTGAATTGGTACTTTAAACATTTGTCTAGGTATAAGCTCCTTCAGCTTTTGAGTCAAAGCCCTCCCAACAGAATATGCCTACAAAAAGTTAGCTGATATTTGATTAAACTGCTTATTCAACATGCAAAATATGGAATTCATAGAAAGTTGCCTAAATTCAGAAAGGAGTTACACTATTTTAATATCACAACTGTTAAAACCAGAAATTAAGAATGCAAGCAAACACATATCAGTACTAGCAAAACATTCTCAAATAATAACGTACTAAAGCATTATACAAATTAGGTTGGAAGAAAATTCAAGAAAACAATCTGGACCATGGTTGTTAATATGCTTTTAGCCTGTAAGATTTGAATGACAGTTTAGACAAAGACCAGACCAATAGAAATGTATACCAACTTTGACACATTAAGTTTTACTTAGGTTAGCAATTTATTTGTATAATTTGTTTGTATTCACAAAATGCTCATTATTACTTACATTACAATCTCACCTGATATACACATATTGAAACACTCCTGAATTACTCTAGACTTAGATAGGCCGTATGAACACCATAGGCTGAAAATATGTGGGGTAAATTCCATACAACTCCTATTTCAACCATTCTCGCATAGCACCTTATGATTTTTCTTTTCCAATTAAAACCTTGTAGTTAAGTTTCAGTTACATAGAGGATTAGCTTGTAATGCCCCAAAAGTTATGTTTTTGTTTCTGTGTATCTGCTTCAATGGTTAAGTATTCTGGGTCTGTGTGAGAAGTCCCAAGTTCAAGGCCTAGCTTTTTGGTTTTTCCTTGAATTAAGCCGTAACTTTTAGGCGGCAGGCTTATATTAAACTATTTGTAAATTCATATCAGAATGGGTCTGCTGGTCTGGTGGTTAAGTGGAGTGTTGGTGTGATGGAGGTCTTGTGTTTGAGTCTCTGTGTAAGCGATGGAATTTGTTTTTGCTTGGTTGACCGAAGGAGTTTCGGTCAAACAGGAATTCTGAGAACTAGGTTAGAGGGAGAGTGAAATTAGGGATGTGGGGATATCCATGATTTTGTTTTATTTCTTTTCTTTTTGAAATTTTCCTCTCCTTTCTCCCTCTGCCAAAATTTCCTAAACCAGTTAGTTGTTTCTTTTTCTTCATCTTTTCCTTCTCTGCTCTTGCCTGTCGACATTCTTTGCTGTTTTTTATTATTTGCTATTCGTTTTTCCGCATTCCGTTGTTTCTGGTAAGTTTAGTAGGTGATTTTTTGGTTGGGTTTTAGAATCATTAATTCAATTATCTTTTATTTCGATTTGGTAACAAATGGATTTTGTGAAAAAACAGGATATTTTCTATTTATTTTCCACAAGAGATTACAAACATATTTATACACATAGTTAGCCTAACTAAGGTAACTTTATGTTAGGAAAACAGAATAATTGCAGGGATACTGTACAGCCTTAAAGTTAGGGATAGAATATTTTTAGAATCATATTTGATATACTCAAATATTCTGAAATCTGACACTCCCCCTCAAGCTGGGAAGTGGATATCATCCATTCTCAGCTTGCTTACTAATTTCTTAAACAACTTCCCAGACAATCCTTTGGTAAGTATATCTGCTAGTTGTTCATCGGTGGACATATATGGAGTGCAAATTAAGCCACTGTCCAGTTTTTCCTTTATGAAATGTCTGTCCACCTCAACGTGCTTCTTTCGATCATGTTGAACTGGATTATGTGCGATATTGATAGCAGACTTATTATCGCAATACAACTTCATTGGACCTTCCCACTTGATCTTCAAGTCTTCCAATATAATCTTTAGCCATAACAACTCGCAAACTCCAAGAGCCATTGCCCTAAATTCAGCTTCTGCACTAGATTTAGCCACAACGTTTTGTTTTTTACTCCTCCAAGTCACAAGGTTGCCTCCTAGGAAAGTGCAATAACCAGAGGTTGATCTTCTATCAACCATAGATCCTGCATAATCTGCATCGTATAGGCTTCAAGGGTTAAATTTTCTCCTTTTTTAAATAAGATTCCTTTGCCTGGCGTACCTTTTAAGTACTGTAGAATCTGATATACAGCACTAAGATGTGATTCCTTAGGACTGTGCATAAACTGACTTACAACACCTACTGCATAGGCAATATCTGGTCTGGTATGGGACAAATAAATAAGCTTCCCCACAAGTTTTTGATATGACCTTCTATCAACTGTTGTATCTTCTAATACATCTCTGAGTCTGTGGTTCACCTCTATGGGTGTCTCTGCTGGTTTACAGCCCAACTTGCCTGTTTCTGTCAACAAATCAACTATGTATTTTTGCTGAGATATGAATATTCCTTCTCAAGAGTGTGCCACTTCAATACCAAGGAAATATTTTAACTTACCTAGCTCTTTGACTTCGAATTCTTTTACTAGGCATTTTTTTAACTTCTCCATTCCTTCTAGATCATCACCAGTCACAATAATATCATCAACATAGACTATTAAAGCAGTCACTCCCCCTGAAGATGAATGTTTTACGAACAAAGTATGATCTCCTTGACTCTGTTTATACCCCAACTTGAGCATCACTTTGGTAAATCTTCCAAACCAAGCCTTCGGGGACTGTTTTAGTCCATATAAAGCCTTTTTTAGTCTGCAAACTGCCTGTCCTGTATTTGGACCGAATCCTGGAGGAACATCCATATAGACTTCCTCCTCAAGGTCACCGTGTAAAAAAGCATTTTTTATGTCAAATTGTTGTAATTTCCAGCCTCGGTTAGCAACTAGTGACAGCAACACTCTTACAGTGTTCATCTTTGCAACAGGGGCAAATGTCTCAAGATAGTCTATCCCATACATTTGAGTGTACCCTTTAGCAACCAACCTTGCTTTATACCTCTCCAAAGAACCATCTGACTTATATTTCACTGTGTACACCCAGCGACATCCCATCGGTTTCTTTCCTTCCGGTAATTTCACTAAGTCCCATGTCTTATTTTTTTCAAGAGCTTCCATTTCAACCTTCATGGCATTTCTCCAATTCTCATCTTCTAATGCCTCAAATACAGTTTTAGGAATGGAAATAGAATTTAGGCTAGTAAGAAAGGCTTTGTGGTTATGGGACAAGTTTTTGTCAGACATGAATAGGTGCAAGGGATGTTTTGTACAAGCTCTAGTCCCCTTTCTAATAGCAATGGGAAAATCATCTAAATCTGTAGTATTAGAATTCAAAGTAGGTTCAGCAGTTACCTCAGGTCGTATAGGAGAAGAAGATGATTGAACTTGCACTGGTGGCTTCTTCCTTGAGTAAACCAGTAACGGACGAGTAGTGTCCTGAATTCCTCTTGGTGATTTGGGTGTACTAGGCTCAGTTTCAGGTTGTATAGGGGTCATTGTTTCAAGTTGGGCAGGTTGGGTAGCAGGCAAGGTCTGAGTGAGAGTGTTTGATTGCTGGACAGGAGCTGGAATAGGAGTGTTTGGTTGCTGGACAGGAGCTGGAATTGAAGTGTTTGGTTGCTGGACAGGAGCTGGAATGTCAAGAAGAAAGAATTCTTTGTCCTTATCTTCTGTGAATAAGATCTCCCCTTGAAGATAAGGACAAGTGAAGAAATTTTCTTGTTCAGCAAAAGTAGCATCAGCTGTTACAAAAAATTTTTTGAGGTTGGATGATAGCACTTGTACCCCTTTTGTGTGGAAGAATATCCAAGAAAGACACACTTGACAGCCCGTGGATCAAATTTCCCTCTATTTTGAGAATGAACATGGACAAAGGCGACACAGCCAAATACTTTGGGAGTAAGATTACTGGAGATATTGAAATCAGGAAAAATTTGGCTAGAACTTGCATAGGACTTTGAGATTCAAGGACCTTTATAGGCAATCTATTTAACAAATGAGTAGCAGTTAGAACAGCCTCCCCAGTATTGTTTAGGGACGTTTTTTTGGAACAATAGGGCTCTTGTAATGGCTAAAATGTGACCATTCTTTCTTTCGGCTACACCATTTTGTTGGGGTGTACTAACACAAGATGACTCATGTATAATGCCTCTTTCTTGAAAATATGTTGAGAGGAATTGATTGAAATAATCCTTGGCATTGTCTGACCTAAACCTTTTTATTTCGACCCCAAATTGTGCTTTGATCATGTTGTAAAAAATTGGAAAGACAGACCTAACATCAGATTTTTGTTTTAAAAGAAAAATCCAAGACACACAAGTACAATCATCAATAAAGGATACAAACCACCGAGCTCCAGAAATATTTGAAATATTGGATGGCCCCCAAACATCACTATGAACAAGAGTAAAAGGAGTGGATGTTCTTTTATTGCTTACTGGAAAAGAGGTACGTTTATGTTTTGCAAGTTCACAGATATCACAATGAAATTTTTCAACAGTTAATCCTTTGAATAGTGAAGGAAACATAATTTTAAGGACTCTAAATGATGGGTGACCAAGGCGAAGGTGATAGAGCCAAATTTGATCTTTATTGGTTTTAATAGACTCGGATATGAGAGATAAAGGTGAGAAATTCAGAACACTAACTTCTTCACTGGATTCTTCAAGATAGTATAAGCCATTTATTTCCTTAGCATGTCCAATCATCCTCCTCGTATTCTGTTCCTGAAAAAGACACCGATTGTGATAGAAAACCACTTTACAGTTAGAGTCTTTGGTAATTTTTTTACTAGATAAAAGATTGGTAAATAATTTTGGAACATGAAGGACATTTTTAAGTGTAAGGTTTTTGTTTATAACAATATCACCTTGACCGGCAACTGTGATCACAGAACCATCAGCTACTGTTATTTTTCTACTACTAGAACAAGGTGTATATGAAACAAATTTTTGTGAGGAGTGGGTCATTTGGTCTGTAGCTCCTGAGTTAATGACCCAAGAACTTTTGGTATCTGCATTTGAGACTTTAGAACTTTGAGGAGAGGATATACCTGAAAAGGCCAAACTACAAGTACCTGTTGAAGAAGTTTTTTCCAATGATCCCAGCAAATCTTTTAACTTCTCAATTTCTTCTTTATTGAATTCAATAGGTAATTCCTGAGAATTGTTTTTTTCATCTAGCTGTCTAACTGTATCTGCTCATCCTTGTCCCTTTGATTGTCCACCTTTTTCTGAAAAATTTTTATTTGTTGTCTGTGGCTTCCCATGGAGTTTCCAGCATCTGTCTTTAGTGTGACGAGCCTTTTTGCAGTAGGTGCACCATACGGAATCCTTGTTAAAAGACTTTGTACGTTCTATCTGTCTATTATTTTTACTAGTTGGCTGCTCCAGGCCAAATCTCCTCTCATTTACTGCATTAGTAACCAAGGCTGAACTATCAATTTGATTGTTCTCCACCATAACTCTTCTTCCTTCCTCAGCACGAACAATTGCAATTGTTTCATTTAGTGATGGTAGTTCCTCTTTTCCAAGTATTTGAACTCTTACTGCATCAAACTCAACATTCAGTCTAGCAAAAAAATCATAAATTCAATCCTTTTCAACAAACCTTTTCAGAAGTGCTGCATCTTCACTGCACTTCATCTGAATGCACTGGTAATGATCCATCTCTTGCCACAAACTTTGCAACAGATTGGAATACTCCGTGATTGATCGACTTCCTTGCTTGGTGGATGAAATCTTAGTCTTGATTTCATAGATTTGAGCAGCATCTCGAACTTTAGAATAAGTCTGCTTCACAGCTTCCCATATTTCTTTGGATGTGCTAAGAAACATGCATGTATCACTGATTTCTGGCATCATAGAGTTCCATAACCAAGACATTACCATAGAGTCTTGTTCATCCCAAGCATCAAACTTAGGGTCCCCTTCTTTAGGTCCAGTTCCGAGTAAGTGACTTAGCTTTCCTCTTCCTTTCAAGAAGGTACGAACCAGTTGGGACCATTTCAGATAATTTTTTCCATTTAGCCTGTAGGCTACTTGGATATTCTGAAACTCACTCATTGGGTTTGAGTTGTTTACAAAAAATTCTGAGCCCTCCCCAGTGTTACTGGTCTTGACAGTTTCAGTCATGTTGTGTCTGAACAAGTTCTATAGACTTGAAAATTGGTTGGGAGTCAGAAAAAAAAAGGCTAAAAAAACCGGCTAAAAAAATCCCAGAAATCGAGCTAAATAACAAGCTCTGATACCATGTGAAAAAATAGGATATTTTCTATTTATTTTCCACAAGAGATTACATACATATTTATACACATAGTTAGCCTAACTAAGATAACTTTATGTTAGGAAAATAGAATAATTGCAGGGATACTGTACAGCCTTAAAGTTAGGGATAGAATATTTTTAGAATCATATTTGATATACTCAAATATTCTAAAATCTGACAGATTTTGGCAGCAACGAATCGAGGAAGTTGTCCCTACACTCGCGGAGCTGTAGTCAGTCGTTTGGAGTACTGGAGTAGGTGGTAAGTGCTTGTTTTAAGGTTGTGGTTGATTTTGGGTTTCGGTTTATTCGAGTGTAAAAACTGAAACTGAGCGTTGAAATGTTGTGTGTAGGTTCGGGAGTGCTCATAGTTGTCTTAGCAACGGAAACGACACAGATGTGTACTTGATTGCACAGAAAACGAGAATCGAAAAAAGCCAAGAAACAGAACTGTCGACGCCACACGGGCATGTGGTCACCCATGTGGGAGGCCGTGTGGCAGTACACGACCATGTGGTCGACGTACTAGACCGAGCGCGCGTGACACGGGGGCACGACACGGCCGTGCGATAGGCTGAGAGGCCGTGTGTGACACGGGCCCGATCAAATGAGCCGTGTGGGCCACACGGGCGTGTGGGATTTTTGGGCTAGGCCGTGTGATCCACACGGCCAAGGCTAATTTGGGCCGTGTGGGCCACACGACAGGCCACATGGGCGTGTAAGCCTATTTTTCTGAAAGAAAATTCAGTAAGGTTGCACGGGTCGCCTAAGTGGACTGTAACCTACTGTAGGGTCGGTAAGCATTATCTGGACCCCTAAACGTGTGATCTATTTTATGATATCTGTACTGAGCCTGATAATACTGTACTGATTGTGTGATTGATTATTGCATATTAGCATGCCATTCATTGTATGTTGCATTGCATCGGGGTGGATTAATGATTTAATGGAGGAAGTGTCTGAAAGGCTTTTAAGCCTGTTATCTGGCAGCTCAGCTGCAAATATCTGTTTATATGCCGCATTTCGCTACAGCTTGGTGTGTAGGGATGGGTGGGTCGATTTTATCCTCACATGGTGTGTAGGGTTGGATGGAGATGGTATGTAGAAGCTGGTGGGTAGGATTCTGATATTCTGTTCTGAATCTGTATCTGATTGGATTAAAACCCTAATTTATATCTGATTCTACATCTGAATGAGCTTAGGCCCGAACTAATTCTGTAATGGGCTCCGGCCTCAGACTGTTTATTTCTGACTTCCGATGATTATTTTGTATGTTTGATATCTGTGGGGATTACACACTGAGTTGCGAAACTCACCCATTTCTGTTTAATTTGTTCAAGTAATCCCCAACTCTAGGCGGATCGGTGTAGCGGAGGACTCGACGGTAGCCACACGTAATAATTTTAGACTATTTCCATTGTTTTTTTTTTCCGGTTTTGATATATTATTTATTTGGGGTTTTTGTTGTAATTCTGGACTTTGGCCTTTTAATTTCGGCTTTTGAACTGTTGATGATTTCATTACTGATAAGCACGATTAAAATTCGATTTTTCTCTAAAAACAAACAATTTTCCTAAAATAGAAGGTTTTCTAAATCTTCCGCGTAAAAGAGACGTTTTAGTCACAATAAAGACCATGTGTTTTTACTCCGTGCCAAAACAAGGATTAAGCAACTGGAACAGATTTTTCTCGTCAAACCCGTTTTCAAAAACACTCTCATGTGATATCGTTAGATTCGGCTATTACGTCCAGGTCGGGTTTGGGGTGTTACATAGCTAGCCAATTTTATCTAATAAAATTATGAAAAGAACCTTAATGTGAATAGATGACTTTTGAGTTGAGGGTATTTTTATAATTTAGCAAGTAAATTTAGTGGCAGAACTCCCTGAGTTTATAGAATTTAAATACAAGAAGATAATTATAACCAAAAGGAATAAAAAAAGAACCACATGGTGCCATGAGGTAAAAGTTGAAACCACATATATAAATGGAATATAACCTTTTATTCAAAGAATACCGATAAATATCTGTAACAATTCAAATAAAAAAATAGGAGCACTAGACAGCTTGACCTAGGGCTCTGATTGCAACTGGGGCTTTTGCAGGTTATGGATCATGTCAATTTCGAGCTTTTATGGTTTGGATTCTTTAGGATTTGAACTTCTGGGCTCATTTTTTTTCAGATTTGGGCTTTTCACTTTTTAAGTCTACTCCAATCGAATCAGAACCTATTTGGATGAGCTTTCAGGCTTGGGCTTAATTTGTGAATTTAAAAAGTTATAACAAAAGGTATATTATTTAAATCCTAAAAGTTTCTAAAGTTATGACCAAAATGTTTATTATAAAAAATAATTTTCATGTTATGAAAGTTTTATACTATATTTATTTATTATGGACATAACTTATTTATGTGCTCATACTATATATTATAAAAAACAATATACTTATTCGTTAAAAAAGGCTATAGTTTTTTATCATTACTTATTTATTTAAAAAACTTGTAAAAGTAATGGCAAAAATTATATTATTTATAAGAAGTATTATGAAAGTTTTGGGCAATTTATAAAGGTTTAACTATTATAAATTTTATATTATTTTGATTTAATTTACATATTATAAAAAGGGATATAACATGGCATAAATCTTTCTCCAAATTAAGTTTTTATAATTAAAGCTACAAACTATTTGAACTGTGAACCTAAATATTATAAGGTTGATGCTAATTATGCAAATTAAAATGTTTTCTTACACCATATCATGGGGTATGATACCAGTTGAGAAAATGGTGGCAGTCACAAACACCATAGACAACTTGTAAACTCTTTAATTTGACACATTCAAGACTTCCAAATGTGGTTGAAAAGACATTTATTGTTTTAAAAAAATATTTCTCATATTAACACCACCACCTCAGTATAGCATTAAAAAATGTGTATCATACTAACATGTTGCATATCTTATAACTTCAATCATAGGTGGAATTGAGATGATTTACGTACTTCGAAGAGTACATGGAAGAAGGAGATCTTGATAATCTTAATAATGTAGATTCAAATTCAAATGATGATAAACTGGTGAAGGACTAACAGATGATGATAAGAATTCAGAAGCACATGTTAAATAATAAAAATGGAATAATCCAACAAATATGCACTACAACAATTAGATAAAATTGCATATGATGTTTATTTTTCCTGTTATTTTTATTAGTAATCGTATTATCTACTTTTTTAGACTAACATAATACATATAATGATTTGATTTTAATTTTCTTTTACTTGTTCAAAAATTATTTTTATCATACTAATAATTTTTTATGGTAATTAATTTTTTTTTAAAATATAAATAATGTAGATGTGTAAGTACAATTTGTACTACCAAACATAACATAGAGAATTACGATCTAATTACACTCTATCAGCCAAACACGTCTACAATTCTTTGTAATTACAAGAGAGTGTAATTACTACCCTAGTAATTACACTTTCATTCAATTACATTAACTAGGCTTCTTATTTAATGGGGAACCATTTTTTCATTCATCCTAAACCTCTTCAGCCACACTAGTCACATCCTATCCATCTTTAGCGTTCCCATCAACCAACTAATTACCTTGTTCAAACAACGTAACCTTTGGGCAATCTTTTTGCCACATTTAAAACCCCACCATCAATGCTAGCACATCAACCTTTCTTCCATCACATTCGCAATCCATACAAGCTATCTACTCCCTTTCCAGTAAGAAAATATATATACTTTCCTACTTGATAACTTGTACAAGAATTGGTTATCAAGAAAGAAAGGATTAAGTCAAACAAAAAAAGTCGCGTAGGGTGATTTTAGTTGATCAAGAAGTCATTTCCTTTTATGGAAATCTTATTGGAACTAAAATTTTTGAAAAAAAAAATGTGTTGACTCAATTTATCAGAAATTTGCACTTATTTCAAACGACAGAATCCCACCAAGAATGACAGAATTTAAACATAAGAAAAGGTTATTTCTCCTAAGAGTTAAAACATAATGAAAGATGAGCCTTACCTTATCCCTGTGCACGATAGTGGACAATGGTTCCACGGGCTCACCATTAATCTGAATGTCAAGCTTTATCAATTCACTTTCCTTATACCTGGTAATGAAAGAAGAAATGATTACACGATTGTGACAATGGTGCAAACACAACTTTGAAATACTTGATTTCCCAAAATAAATATTTCTAATTAATTTTAAGAGCTCAATAACTTTCCAACATCAACGCATAATCATGAAATGTTTTCGTTTAATAGAGTATTAAGCAATTAAATTTCAAGACAAAACATCAATTCAAATTATTACTATTTAATGCCAAAGATATAGTGGAGAAATGAAAAGAAACAATGGGAAAAATGTAAACCTAGGGAAAAAAGAAGAATAATTAGGCAAAATGAATTGAATATTTGAAAAATATGTCAAGTCTCTCAGAAACAGAAGTAGTAAGGAGTTAACTCAAAAGTCATTGTTTCTTGCAAAATGATAAAGCATAAAGATAAAAGCCTTTGCAATAAATTATAGAGATAAAATGTAAATGATGCCAAATCGCAAAGCTGAATTCCCAGATTCTCCCTTATTATGTATCTTACACTTCATTTCTTATTCAAGAAAGTTTCTGTGATATAGAATAAAAACAAACTAGATAAACTTCTCAAGTGTTGACTTCCAGTGAGACAAGGAAAGCAGTTTATTACCCTAGAAATAAGAATATAACAGCTACTCTTGCAAGAACTCACCCAATGAATGTATATTCCATGCTAGCATAGCCCTTACTTCTGGACTTCAATTGGTCAAAAAAGTCACCTACCATCTGTGAAATGAACATAGACTGAGTGAAAGAATAATGGAAAATTATACATAAAAGCGGTTGATGCCATCTATAAAGAGATCTTTAGTTGAATATAAAGCAGGACAATTTCACCTCTGCAAGGGGTAACTCATAGATGATGGATGCTCTATTCTCAGTGACATATTTCATCTCTTTGAACTCTCCTCTTCTGTCTTGAGCCAATTCCATCAGAGAACCAATATAGTCCTTCGGCGTAAGCATCTCAATCTGTAAATGTCAAATGATAAAGAATAGCATATGAGATTGCAAGTTACAGACGGTCTCATTTAAAATAATTAAGTAATAAATAACTCAAGATAAATGAAATAACCTTAACAACTGGCTCCTCAATTGACCTTCGTTGTCCAGGTTCAGGAAGCAAAGATGGATTTGAGCACTCAACCTTCAGTAATATTCATATTTGAAAAGCGATAAGTATGAGATGAAACATGCTATAATTAAATAAGTTTCTTGCACAGGAAAAACCAACTTATCAATCAGAAATAACAAATACAAGCCTTCCATTAGCGGAATATTAACAATACATATTTCTCCATCACCAAATACTGTGAAAATCATCTAGTAACACTGTGATATTCAATCAACTTGTTGCCAACAGAAAAATGATGCCACTGGTACTAGAAACAATAATTCAAATAAAGTTAACAAGCATCTAAAGGCTACAAGCTTGCCCAAGAGAATAGGACCAGTATGCTGCCTAAGGACAAAGAAATCCATGGTGAAAGAAATTGTCAAGAAACTGAAACGCCACTAATTTTACTTTTTGCTATTTTTCCTTTTATAGTGGGATCAGAGTTGTGTGGTTAGAAAGATAGCATAGCTACTTCAGGATGAAACCAAAGAATCCTCCTAAACTAGCTTCCTTGTACAGTTTTAGCATGAACTAAGGAAACAACATAGAAAATTTGGTACCTCCAGAAATCAAATGATAAAGAACAATTTTTCTACATAGAGAACATTAAGGGATTCTCTCAAGTTCTGTAGCATGTTACATTATCTGGAGTAATAATTTCCTAAGTGTATCTGAGAAAAATGTCCATATTGTCCATAAAACATACGAATCTTTTCCATTAAAATTTCAATCTAAGTTATTCAAAAGTTCCATGCAGGCATAGTCAGATTCAAATACTCACATAGTCTTCCGTTTTCTGTTACGAGAATGTGGTGCATGCACACACACATAGAGCATCTTCAGAAATTATAAGATATTAGGTTTCATCTCAATACTTGCCTAAATATTGTCTTCTTTTTTTTCATGGAGATAAATCATTCCATTCAATGCAAAACAACATGGATGAAGTATACAAAGGGAAATCAGCATGACAATGCAAATTGGTTACAACTGTTTTCTCAAAATTCCGAGTTTATTTTTGACGCAAAGGCATAATCAGCTATAACACAGCATCAGCTTCTTGGAAACATTCTTGAAATATGATATAAATAAAAAGTGTTATAGGGTTGAGGAGAAATTACTGTTTCATTATCTACACAGTTCACTCTGTACACAACACTAGGAGCAGTGGTTATAAGGCTCAGATTGTACTCCCTTTCAAGTCTTTCCTGTAAAAAAAATTGTTAGAGCCAACATGGAATTCAAAAATTATCCAGAATTTGAACTTGTAGTAAGAAGCAACAGCAAGACGCGTTTATATATATATATATATAAGAGAACTTCGGGGGCAAAAGTGTCATGCCTGAACAATTTCCATGTGAAGAAGACCCAAGAAGCCACATCTAAAGCCAAACCCCATAGCACTTGAGGTCTCAGGCTCAAACTATAAATATAAGACCAAAAGAACAAGAAACAGATATTATCACACTGAAGTAATTCATCAGAAAAACTATCAATACTAACATATATGGTAAGATTGATGTAGTTTGCAACTAAAGCAGATGAAGAAATAAAAAATTGATAATTAAAGTTTTGCTTTGTAACAAATATTTTTTACAATTCAATTATTCATATTTTAATAATAAATTCAAGTTATTACAGGTTTTATGATTGAGAAGATCTCAATAACCTGGATCATTTTGGGCTTAAGTGATTTTGAACTTGGGCTGTTTAGGGATCAAGCCACATGAGTTTGGGTTCTTCAGGTTTTAGTCTTCAACACTTTCATCAAATCAAGTTTCAGATTTTTTCAGTCTGGTTTATGGGCTCAGACTCATTGTGTCAAACCTTGCAGTGTGGTGTGAAGAATATATGTTATTTTAAGTGGAAACATATGCCTATCTGACTATGCAATAAAGGCAGTGGAAGTGTACCAAAAACAAATTCTAGACAGCTACAGCAGCAATCTTATTTTCAAAATAACAATGATTTTGATAACCTACTTCCGTTTGAAACAAAAAACATAAATGCATTAAGCATTAAAAAGTAACAAGAGTTTGTTAGATATTATGTTTAGTTATATAAATTACCTTCAACGCAGCATCATTCAGTTGCAATTTTTCCAAAGCATCACGTAACTCAGGAAACCTGCCAGCAATACGCTACATAAAAATGAATAATGCCACAGACAGGCACTTGCAATGAGCTTTTGAAATTCAAGATAAAGGAAAACTGAATGTACTGGTCTGCATCAACAGGAAATAGACCACAAAAGACCATTGGAGTGGCTTCCTCATATCCAGGTAATGACCTTTCTGCTTTCCTATCATAGTGAGTAATAGTGTCACCCACTCTAGCATCTGCGACGGACCTTATTGATGCCGAAAGGTATCCTACCTAAAAGCATTCAAATAATATAAAAGGTTGAACACAGAAAGAAAGAGAATTGGGGGGAAAAGTTCAATTAATATAGAGAAGACACAAATGTGTCAACATTGTTCAGCTTAAGTGGTCATATCATACATCATTTGCGTGAGTAGCCTTATATTCACGTGGCACTTCTCAAGATACTTCAAATATGTTTTAGGTAGACTGCTTTAATTCGGTATGAGGACCCTAGTTTATTTTTCAATTTGTATTCTTTACACATTTTTATAGATCAGATATGCTCAACACATGCTTTGAAGGTGTTCTATAGCTTATCAATGAGAGGGTTTGGGATTTGGAAAATGATGTTATTTCCCAAATTACATGAGTTAAGGAAAAACTTTTTACTTGCCTATTATTTATAAATATTAGTACAAGTTGACTTGAAAGTGAATGCAGTGAAAATTAGTTCTTATTATTGTTCTTATGATAAATAGGCAAGCCATTCAAAATGATATAAAAGACTTGTCAACAAATGAAATAAAGAAGAAAGAAAAATGACACCAAATGCCTAGGTAGTTAGATTCAAAAGTGTGAAGAAACAAAAAAAGGCTTTGCCTAGAAAACCGTAAAGGGAGATATTAGCTAGATCAAAGACTGCAGGCATGAAATCTATTTCTTTTATTAATTTATTTTTATGGAATAAAAGTAAAAGTTGGAGGTGTGCCACAACCACAAGTTAACAAAATGTGTTCTTGAACTCAACCCAGTATAAGCAGCCTGAAACTAACCTAATTGAATATTAAAGTCGACAACTTGAAAACAAATGTCCCAAACAAAAATGATCCGAACCCTAAATGACCCAAACCAGAGTGATGAGTCCTCATCTTAGGTCCATTGTAGGCCTTATTTAGCTTGTTTCTAAGTTGTTTTTGTATGTTTTAGAGTCATTTTAGTTTATTTTACTTTTTTTAATTTGCATTTTAATTTGAACTTTTTAGTGTTTGTTATACATATTTTTAGTGCTTTTATAATGTTCTTATTTACTTTGATTTGAATAAGATTTTTACAAAGTTTTCTTGTAGGTTTTAAGGAGTTTGAATGAGAAAAGTTGGATGTAGAAAAAGCGGAGCGATTGAAGCGAAGCAGAGATATTTGGGCAGGATGAGGGCAGTGGGTTGTGGCACCAGAAGTTAGAGCCATGGCACTGCGACAGCTTATTATCGAAATGCTGCATTTTGCACGAAGGTTTTAGATCTTTTCCCATCCATTTCATGCTTTTAACAAAGTTATCACTTTGTAACCTAGAAAGAAGCTACCGTACAAAATTTTTAGGCTTTAGAACATTTCCTAGTTTTAGGTTTTGAGATTTTAGTTCAATTTTTCAGCTATTTGGCTTTTATAATCAATTTTGAAGGATTTTCACTAGGGGATGCTACCAACATTCTTGATTCCAATAAGAATGGATCTTCAGCTGTTCTTCATTTCAAATAGGATTTCTCTTATCCTTTGTTTTAATATCTCATTTAATTATGTTTTCATAATTACTTGTACTGATTAGCTTTCCACCATAAGCTAACTTGTTCAATAACTCAAACAGGGTAAAATCTAATTTAGTCTATTAACTGGATCAATTAGCTATTGCTAATCTGAGTGACACTTAAATAGTAAAAATCTAGGGAAGATACAGGAGTTGACCCTAGCTGATTAGTTGGATAGTCACCCAAACTAAGATATACACCAATTATTAAGACTAGCCTATAAGATATTGGCTAACTTAGATTAGTGAGAGAATGACGAGAGTGACAATTAAGTTCTAGTTACCACCTATAAGTTATACACCAACTCAGGTATAACTAGGAGCCTGTAAGCTATACATCAACTCCAGTAACCTATATCTTGAGACAATCTGACTTATTATGCCTAGATTAGTGATTGTCTGACTTAGGTTATTAAATGTCATTAACCGAAAGATTTTCTGACTACTACTTTTGTGAATTGATTCCGTGATTGTTTGCTTATTTATGTTCCTGTGTTATTTGCTTATTTCAATATTTTGTTTCTTAGTGTTAAATTGAGAGGAGAGAGAGGGAGAGGGAGAGGGCGAGGGAGAGAGAGGGAGGGAGGGAGAGGCAGAGAGAGAGAGAGAGAGGGGGGGAATGCAAGCAGAAAACAGAATAATGCTAGTAGGAAAAAATAACCATCGATCAAAAACAATTTACCTCACCCGCATGCAATTCGTTCACTTGTAATTGATTGGGAGATAAAACTCCAACTTCATCAGCAAAATAATCCTGCATGTAAGACGTGTATTATAAGAACTTTTATGTGAAGGATGAAAGAAACTGTACATTCTATATAGAAAGGAACAAAAAGAATGAGACAAATAATGCTTTACCTTATTACTGGCCATAAAATAAATTCTGTCACCTTTCTTTATCCTCCCATCTATGACCCGAAAATAGACAATAACACCACGATAAGGATCATAGTAGCTGTGGAGACATTTCAAAGCAATTTAAGTAATTCAAGGCAGTTCAAGAAAACATTATGCAACCTGAAAAAGAAAACTTCGTACAACGATGGCAGCAATGTTCACAAGTGTTATATAAGAAATGAGTTATATGCCAAGAAGTAGACATTTCTGAATTTAGTAACCAATTATTACATTAGGAAGTCTAAGAAGGCATGTAATACGGACCGTGGATAGAAGCAGGATATAGACATGGAAAGAAAGAGGAAAAGGGTGTAATATTTATTATTTAAAAGATTAAAATTTTAAAATATGTTTTATTAAATATTAAAATACTAAACTTATAAATATATAACAAAAGATACTTTATATTAATATCTGAATATTTAAATACAATTTCAACTTATAGGTTTTATTACAACTTGATTCTTGCTCCTTTCTAATGCATGTTAGAAACTAAATAAATAAGTTCAAAGATGAAATTTTAAATTCTAAAAGGTGAGAGGAAAAACAAAGGAAACAAAATGAATAAATAAAAAGGAAGATTTTGGCTAAAAATTAAATAAATAATATAACACAAAACGGAAGGACGAAGGAAAGAAAATAGCGAATGAAGGGAGAAAGAAAAAGTTGAAGTGAAAACAAAACGGAAAGAGAAACAAATGGTTGGGATAAAAGAAATGGCATGCATACACTTTGATTCAACATAGTAGCAGCCTTATTCCTTTTACTTGAACAGAACTATATAAATTTCATTGCAAAGCACGTTATTGAATTGATTATTTAACATAAATGGAAAAATAAAAAATTGAAGTTATCAGACTAGAAAATAAACATTTTCATGCATCACATGACTGAAACCTGAAAAGCAATTTGAAAATAGCATAGGATAGTACAGTTCACTATTTACATTTATGTTATGAACTTATTTAGATCCAAGCATTAGAACTCAAGGTCATAGAAACAATATAGGAGAAAAATAATATTACATCCACTAAAAGAAATATGTGTCAACTAGATGTGAGACATGATCCGTAGAGTATAAGTTAATATAACCAACAAGTTCAATGAATAAAAAAAATGCCTGAATTATACCTATCAAATATTAAAGCTCTTAGTGGACTCATAGCAGCATCACGAGGTGGAGGAATCCTTTCAACAATGGCATTAAGAATTTCTGTTATACCGATTCCCTCCTAACAGAGGAAACAACCTATGTTCAGAACTACCACATGCTACAAGAAACTATTTGAGCATGTAAATAAAGGAAATAGAAGTCCTGAACTAACCTTTGCCGAGCATGGTATTGCCTTGCTACAATCTAAACCAATAACCTACAAAGAAGTTCAACTTAGCAGTAGGTCCAAAACACTCAGAATGATAATCATTTCTTATGATTAGTAAATCCAGCAGATGGATCAGTTTACAAAATTACAACAGTAGAAAAGCACCATAATTTTACATAAAACTATGAGAGGATGCAATGTAAATGCTTCAACAGATTTACACAGAGACACGAGCAGACGCTCACACACTGCACAAATGCATTAATGTCTAAACTGACCAACCTCCTCAATCTCCCTAATAACACGATCTGGCTCAGCACCTGGAAGATCTATCTTGTTTAAAACCTGCAGAAAGACGAAAACCAAATCATCCTATAAATCACATCACTTATCCAAAGGCAGAATGGATGTGAACACCGATGGAGAGAAAATAAAGTAAACCAGATTCAAAACAGGATTCATATATATAATGGAGAAACAGATTGCTAGTTCTCAGGGTAGATAGCAAAAGCATATTGAAAGATTGGATGAAGGCAGCATAGAACCAAATGAATATATATGAATAATGGATGATGAAATATGAACAGACATCAGACAATCATGAAAAATAAGAGATAGATAGAATTTATAGTTCATTGAGAAAGGAACTAAAAATAGAGGAAACACAAATTCGTAAGTACGCTGATGGAAATCAGAGGCATATGTCCGTTATAGTAAAAAAGGAAAGGAATAGAACATAACAGAGTCACAAGCCTCAAACACTGATTTGGTAAATTTATTCAATTCAGGGCTGAAGAGGAACCATCCTGTTTTTGCTGCTTAGTTGCTGCACAAAGCATCTTAGTGTATATTTTTCATGGTAAACTTTGCTTATGTTTGCAGCACCATAGCAGCTTTAAATTTTTCCCTTCACGTTTTCAAGTTCATCATCCAATTACAAGGGCCAGTCTGAGTCATTAATAAAAGTTTAATTTAATCTATACTTTATGGTCCAAGTAAGTTTACTCTGTAAGATAAATATATTTCAGCCTATATAACGCTTGAATTGCTTTCTCTGCAACACAATAGAACATCAATATAATTTATCAACTCTATGTTGCAAGCCCTAAAGAGAAACTTCAAACTGGTTTCTTAAAGACTAAAATATTAAAAAAAGCTCTTACTTTCTCAAATTTCCCAAATAAGCTCAGATCCTTCTATAGTACCCAATTGAGCCCCAAGTAACATTTTTGTTTAATTAAGCCCTTATTTGGATGGAAAACATTGGAACCCAATTTGTTTGCCACATCAAGGTAAAAATGGACTTTATACGTGCCACATAGGTGCCGACAGGGCACATAGATGGAAAAATAAGGGCTCTGCAAAACTGATGTCGCATGCCATAAAAGCACCAAGTCAGCATGAATTTTCAAAATGTACCCCGTGTGTGCGGTTATGGAAAAGATAATGGTCAGGCAAATGCTGATATAGTAAAGTAATGGCCAAGTAAACCCTAAAATGGCAGAGAAAATGGATTTTGATGGGCTTCCATCCAAAATAAGGATTACTTCAAAAAAAATGTTACTTTAAGGACTAAATTGGGTACAATAAAAGAATAGTGGCTTATACGGGAAACTTTTGCAAAGTGCAAGGGCTATTTCAGTATTTTTAACCTGTAAATGTATTAGTGTGAGGCAAACAGCTAGCTTTGTCCCTTTTTCGTATCATTTGTCTAAAGTACAGACTAATCAGATCCTGATAGCTTGAACGGCTTATCCCAATCTCTCCAACACCTATATCAGATTTTGTAACCTAGTTTGCCTTCCACGTCATCACACATCATATTCAACAGCTTCCAAGACCAAAGAATATGGGAAAACCTAAGTACTTTATGAAAGAAAATAGTAACAATAGCCACAGCACATGCATGGTTAGTTAAAATAATTATGTTTGTTGTTTTAATAAGTCGGTCACCAAACGAATGAGCTAACTTCAGAATGTAAATTTAATAAGTTAAACAACAAAACAAAGGATGACTAAACTTACAGGGATGATTTCGAGGTTGTTCTCCAAGGCCAAATATACATTAGCCAGAGTTTGTGCTTCCACACCCTACAACAGAATACATGCTGTCCAGTAACACTAATAATAGTAGCAGCAGCAGCAGCAACAGTGCTAAGGTAGATATAACTATATTTAAGTTCCAGCATACTACCCTCAAAATAAAAGGTCAAATTAAGTATGAACCATAACTTGAAATCATTTAAAGAGATTAAATTATCAATTCAAAGCAGTGGCAAGCATAAAGTAACCTGAGAAGCATCTACAACAAGTAGAGCACCCTCACATGCAGCAAGTGATCTGGAAACCTAAATAAAAAATGTGTGTCAGAAAGAAAGGAAACCAAATAGTTATTAAATTCAGGTCAAATTATAAAAAGAATCATTCTACCAGAGAATCTACACATATGTAAATCGTAAAGGAGTTGCTGTTAAGTGGCCATGTATGTTTGTCAGTCCCCACATACAAAAAGAAGAATGTTCCCATATATCATTCATAACAACAATAACCTCATCATTTGAAAATTTTTCTAGACTTGAAAGTTGTAACTAACTATATATAAGCCATGACAAGTATCTATACTACATCAAATTCCTAGTTCAATAAGATAACAACCTTATTCCACCTTGCATGCTATAGCTCGTTACCTAATATGGTCTGATCATGCAAATGTGGTAAGAATAGTTTATTTTTACAACTTGGGAGAAAAAAACTTCTAGACCTGACATTGAATTAGAAATGAACAAAGGCACTTATATATTGAAATGTGAAGCAGTAACAAATTTTGTCTGTATCTGCTATATCAAATATAGATGAGTACCTCATAAGAGAAGTCTACATGCCCAGGAGTATCAATTAGATTCAGGCAATATGGTTCATTTTCAAACATATAACGCATCCGAGATGCCTGCAAATAGATAAATTAGCTGGAACATCAACTATCAGGAAAAAATGCATATAATCAAGAGATAACCTCATAACAGATTCCATGAACAGCAAGCATGCAAAATCAAGAATGCTTAATCTGACCTTTTTGATACAATTTAGCTTAGACACATGAGTTCTCCAATATTAAAAAGCAAGTCAACATTCAAAAATTGTTGCAAGGCATAATATATATATTCCTTGAGAAAATTATATGAGAGGAAGTTCTGAATTGGATTGTTATTGTGCCACAATAAGGCATATAGAAGGATAAAATGGGAGACATCAATACTGCTACACCTGAAGTCAAAGTATAAAATTACAGCATCCCACTGTGTCTCACTAAACACTGACTTTGATAAGAAATTAAGAGATATGAGACTACCACAGAAGTGTACAAGGAGAGGCCCCATCAAATTTGCAATAAGGGCTGGCTCGGTTCTTCTAGCTTGACATGGTATTGAAGCCTTTCCACAGAAGGCATAGAGTTTCAAGCAAAGACAAAAAAAGTCACATCGGAAAGCAAGGTTTTGGTGTTTACTTTGAAAGGTTTGGCAATTAACCAGTTAGATGTTTAATTGAATTATAATGTTTATGTGTGCGTGTGTGAGAGAGAGAGAGAGATCTTCGTCTCATTCAAGCGTGGCTGTACTTCGTGGGAAGGGATGTGAAAGAAAATTTTAATAGGCATGAAGTTTCTTGCAACTATGATAAAGGAGATGTCGAAGATAGGAAAGATATAACCATATAAATGCAATTTTCAAACACATACAAGGCGGTTTTGTAATTGACCTTGAGAAAATGCTTAGTTTGTTTTTATTATTTATACATAAAAGAAAAAGGGGTTGAGGGAACTAATAATTTGTAGCATTAGCATAAAGAAAAAGCAAGAAGCATAAAGGCAAAGATGCTGTTCAAGTACAAAGCTTCTCACAAAGTAAGTTGTTGAAATTTGAGAGTTGGCTAGTAAAGACATTCAATGTGGTAGAGTGCATGAAAAATAAGATGCTGTTCACGCTTGTGTTTCTTTCGATGTGAGAAATCTTATCTCCTTTAGAGAAGACATTCAATGTGGTAGAGTGCATGAAAAATAAGAGTTCAAAGTCAAGTATAGTTTATCCAGGCCTGATGGGAGATTGGCTTGGATAGGAATGTGAAGTTTTAGGAAATGTGCAAGATTGATAAAAAGAGTCAAACTCCAATTTCATTTATTTGCTCTACAATAAGATGGGTGATTTGAGCAGAGAGGACAGCCTTACATGGGGACCTGGTAAAACTATTTTGTGACCTGAAAAAAATTTAATAAGTAACGAACAAAACTAAGGAGAGCTTGCTTTGGAAACTAAATTAGAAGAGAAGTTTCCTAACAAGGTAGCGTTTTTGTGCATGGAAATGTTAGATGCTTTAGATTTTATTAAACTCTTGTACTTAGCCAAGTCTCCTTATACATTTCTGCAGTGGCACTTTCCAATGTCAACCAATTCAAATAAGAAATTGAAAAGCAGCTGGATGCATTATTAGAAGTAAGGAAATCCCTCTTCCCATTTTCATGCACATAGAACATCCAATATGATACTGTTAAACATTAAGCATAACAAAGCCAATCATATGATTAAATTGTCACACTAGCACAGACACATTCACACAGTTATATGCAACGTGCAATATGCACAGACTGGGCAGCTCAAAATGAAAACTGAAGCAGTTTTGAACTTTAATTCTAATGATAACAAGGATACCTTCTCCTCAAATTACAGTCAGCAAGAAGAAGTAAGAACAAATGTGCAGATAGGAAAGATACACTGAAGCGATTAAAGTAGAGTTAGTTCCTATAATATAATCAAAGATGCACTTTAGTCCATATACAATACAACTGAGTAATTTAGCACTTGTATTTTAATATTATCCAAATGAGTAAAATGATAACAATGTTGATAGAAAACTGTGGACTTCTGAAATCTGACAATCTAGACCTATAGATAGAATTAAAACAATGAAAGAATTTTTTATATTAAGAACATATGCTTTGTAAGATACCAGCTCATATACTTGTTACATTTCAAAAGCTCACGTTGGATGATTCTCCACTAACACTGTTATCAATTTTATTTGTTTGCACAAATATCAAATGTATAGAGATTAAATTACTCAGTTCCCTTTTCACTATGGTACGGGACTGCTTAGAGCTTCAACCCACTGAGATGGATGTTTTGAACTAGAATTGTATAAACTCTTCCCACCGAACCCTTATAAGCACAAGAGAGAAGCATGTCTGTATTTCCCCCCCCCCACTCTTTGTAAGTAGAACCAAGCTACGCCTAGTAATATACTGACAAGAAATAAGGGTGTAGAAATCCATCAAAACACTTCGCAGCACTGGGTTTTAATAGCAATAGAAGTTGTGCAATCCGAAAAGTCACCTGAAGCTTGATTGTAATGCCTCTTTCCCTCTCCAAGTCCATGTTATCAAGAAACTGCTCTTTCATTTCTCGCTTCTGTACAGTACCCGTCATCTGAAGCAACTTGTCAGCCAAAGTTGATTTCCCATGATCAATATGAGCTATGATGCAGAAATTCCTAATGTTAGAAACAGGGACCTTCAAGAGACGGTCTTGCCCAACTTTGGCACCAAACTCCGGGTCATATATCTCGGTCTTGGCCTGTGTCTCGACGCTTTGGCAGACTACTCGAAACCGGGAGTGCTTAGTGAGTCGATGAGTGGCTGAGATGGGAAGCGGGGACAGCTGGGACCTCGCCCAATGGGGGTGGTGCTGCTGGCCTTGCCAAGTGTTTATGGATAACAAAGCTGTTACCCCAGAGCAAAGCTCCTTGGCCATTTTTTTTTTTAATATTTTTCTGAAGAGTTTTAGCCCGGGCGTCTTTGGTTGGTGTTTTAAAATAGAAGGGTATTTTTGTTAAAATGGAATTCAATTTGTTTCGGGCCACAAAATATGGAACAATCCTAAGCTTTTGAGTAAAGCCACGATGGGGATGGACTTCACTAATTTAATTTAATTGAGGGGTAAAATAATAATTTTAGTTTATTGTAGTTATGAATTATTTAATTTAAATCCTTTTTAGGCTTTTTTTTTTTTTTACATTTAGCTCCCCAAACTTTTAAAACCTCATTTTGTCTCCTCAATATCATAATCCTGCTTTGCCCTTGCCTAAAATATATTTTTTCAAGTCGGTACATTGGTTAGGTAAAGCATTAAGTTTAATTTTAAAAAGGACAAAATAATAACAATATCATTTTTTCAAGTTGTTACCTAAATTTTTTTTTTGTTAGTATTAAAAGTGGTACAAATTTCTGTGCTAAAACTCTTTTTAAAATAAACTTTCTCAGTTTGATTAACAGAGTTGCCAACTTGGGAAAAAAATAGTTTAAGCACTATTTGTGACAAAAAAAAATTTCAGGTACTAAGATAGAAAATGAGTATAGTTTATGTAGTTGTTTATGTACTAATTTGTAGGTAAGCATGTATAATATTATAATGTATACATATAAAAAATTTGATAAATTATCTGCTTAAAACTACTCATAACCCCTCATCATGTTCCAGCGCACTTAAACTCACGTCTTGTGCATTGACAACAATATTGATACCAACCAAGCTAAGACTCATCCAACGAAAAAATATAAAATTTTAAATAATAAATCAAAGAATAGCATGATTTTTAAAAATAATAATAATATGGGCAAATTTAAAACAAGCATGAGTTAACTATTTACAAATATAGACAAGTTTGAAAAAATTGAGTTTCATATTTCTGATACGTCAAGTTTGGACAAGTATGAATTGTGTTAATATCATACATTGACCTAACCCAAATCCAACCCGATTCAACCCATTGGCACCTCTAAATTACTACTTATGATTTGATTATAAAAAATTAAAAACGTATTCTTAATATAGGGATCAATACATTATTTGGTACTTGAGTTGGGCCTCAATGTTCAATTTAATACATAAGTTTTTTTATCTCAATTTGGTATATGAGTTTATTGTCTCAATTTAGCACCTAAATTTAACTTCAATGTTCAATTTGGTGACTGTAAATTTGTTTTTTCAATTTAATACTTGAGTTTTTTATCCCAATTAAGTATCTAAATTTAACATCAATATTCAATTTGATACTAAAGGGTATATTAAACCTAACCTAACCATATAAAATTATACAACCCAATATTGTTAGCTCGATTAATCAATCCAAAATCACCAAGAGGAAATGAATTGACTTTTAAAAAAATTGTGGAAGCTTGAAAGAAAAAATAGAACAATTGAACACAACGATTTAGAGTGGTTCAACCCCAATTGCCAACTCTCATACCTTACTTTTGAGGATAAGGTTTAACCTTACAACTTCCTTAAGTTTTCTACCCAAACCTTAAGATATAACTCTCTTAAATAGTGAAACAAATAAACAAACTAAGAATTAACCCTTGCAAAATTGGATTGTTTGCCAATTGAGCACAAATGAAACAAAAAAACACTTGAGCTAAATAAATAACAATGACAGCTCACAAGTGTGTACAAGAAAAAGTATGAAAAGTTAAGCACAAAGGTTGTTTGATTGAAATCTAAACTTAGATAATCTCTCTTGTTGTTGTAGAACATTTTAAAAATGGTATTTATACTCCTAAATTGATTTTCAATCATTATGATTGTTGGAATATTGAATAGAGTAGTTAATGATGAAATAACCAGTGCATTAAATGTCACCTGCAAAAATAAGTATCAATACTTTTTCTACAGGTATCGATACTATTAGCATCTAATGCCCAATTTAGCGATCATTAGAGCCATTAATATCGATACCAAATAAAATATATCGATACTTGATAAATACTTTGAAAGTTAGAATGTCAATTTTGTATCGATACAGAAAAATGTATGGATAAAAGTGTACCACTATTGATACTTGAAGAAATTTATTGATACCAAGTAGAAGGTATCGATATTGTATCGATACTTGATAAATACTTTGAAAGACAAAATGTCATTTTCATATTGATACTGAAAAAGTTATTGATAAAACTATGAATTTATCGATGCTTAACTAAAATTTATTGATACTTGACAAAAAGTATCGATGCCAAATTGATACTTTTTGACCTTGAGCATTTTTAACTTATTTGAAAAATGTTTGAAAGGTTGTTTAATTAACTTGGCCTTAAAACATTTTCTAGTATAAATTCAACAATTTTTCTTTTTAGATATCATTTAAAATAAAAATTTTTACCAAGTTTTGTTTAAAATGATTTTTTGTATATCAAAATAAATTGTCAAATAAAGCTTGGTTCAACAAATACCTTAAATTCAATTAGATTTAAAATCAACTTGGCTGAGTTAAACAGACAAAAGATTTATTTTTAAAATACATTATTGAATGAAAATAAGAGCATAATATAATCTATTATTCATGCCTTGGCTAAGTTGGTGTTTTGAAATAAGAACATAATATATGTTTTATTATTAATTAGTTCCGAACCATACATTTCATTATTTATTATATGTTATTTTTAAACTCATATATGTGTTCTAAATAGTGGTTTTCATGTGCATACCTGTATGATAAAATTTCTAATATTGAAAATGTTGTTAATTGAATTGGTGCCACAAGTTAACTTTGACAGTAACTCAATATTGATGACAATACAATGATAAACAATTGTAGTACATTTAGCATTCTTAATATAATGTATTTATGTGTTTAAATTTCATTTTACTCACAATTTAATCTAAACTTTTTTATTTTAATATCGTAACAATTTCATCTATTGTTATAATTAATTTCAAGCCATATGTTTCATTTTTATTGTATATTATTTTAAATTTTAAATTTATATTTTAAAGACATTTTTTTCAAACGCTTACAAGTGTGATCATATTTCTAATATGAATTATTAATTACTTTATTTTTTTTCTATTTTAAAATAATTTTTAATATTTTTCCTTTAGTTTTATTTTATAAATCTTAGTCATATTTTTATACATTTCTTTTATCATATTAAGAATTGTAAGTATTATAGTAGGAGAATTGAATTATAGTTTGTTTTAATGTTATACTTCCTATATATCTACTGAAGTTCTTAACAAAATTCTCATTTTCATTCTCTTGCCCAAAGTTTGTAGATATTACTTTTTTTAGCAATATTAATTTTAATTAGTTATTTTTATATTTGTTAAGTTTATATATTTCTATACAATTAAATTTGTTGGGTTTATATTTGTTAGGTTTATACATATTTTTATATTTTTAATTATAATATTTTATATACATATCAATTCTATACATATTATTAACTGGTAAGGTGAATAAGAGAAGGAGACGATGATTTAATGGAGTGTAGGTTAAGGAGAATTATTTGTTTGGAGAGTTATGGGGTTCTAGAAGCAAGAGTGTTTATGCAAGTGTATGTGAGTTGTCTACATGGCTCTTTATAGTGGGGGACAAATATAGATATGTTACTTAAGGCTAATGGCGTGGAAGTTTGATTTGATAATATTGGTAGTGATGGTGATGTTACGTTCAACTGGCAACCAATTACTCTGGTTTTCCATGTGGTCCTCACGTAATCTCAACGAAGATGCCCTATTCTGAAGTTCGTCAAGCAAAGGTTCGCAAACTAGCCATAAGGCTTGGAGTTAACTTTGGGTCTGCAATATTGTTGGTTTCATCGGAGAACACGTGCCAAGCTCTTCTATGGGTATCTTATGATATTTGCGAGATATGCTATGAGGTTCACAAGGTTCGTTGCCTAAGGTATAACAATTGCCTCCCTCCTCCCCGGGCGAATAAAAGTTTTAAAGAGACCTTCAGGAACCTGTTAAGAGGTTCATAATAGTATTGAAGTCTATGTTTAAGTATTAGATATTTTATAAGTGTATTTATTTTGTACGTGAATATACTACTACAAAACAAAATAGTTAGCACTGACAGAATAAATAAATTGAGCGTAAACAAATAAAAGAATCACTGTGTCATAGAATAACCACTGCCTTTGGAGAAAATCAGCCCTAATTGGTGTAATTGTGTAATAGACGTCGCCTCCTAAGGTTAACACAATACTTCAATATTCGTACACCCGAATACGAATGTTGAGAACGAATTCTTCCAACTCTATGATGAAATGGGGGCCTATCTTTCAGAGAATTGTGGAAATCTCCTAAGGTTCGTGCATTAGGCTCCGTTTGTTTCACTGAAAATGACTTTCGGAAAATGATTTCTGGAAAAGGATTTACTTTCCTGGAAAAGCTAATATTTTCTGGTGTTTGGATGAATCTGTATAAAATATTTTCTGTTGTTTGGTAGATTTTTTTAAAATATTTTATAAAAGTTGTTTTCAATTAAACAAACATATATTTGAGATTTACTTTTTTTATTGTTTAATTGAATTTATTTTTATCTATAATTTTATATTTTACATTGTTTTTGCATATATATTAAAAATATTATGTTAAATTCAGATTCATTGCAACGTCATTTTTTTAATTACATGATTACTAAGTGAGTATTTTTTATTAAAAAATGTGACATTAACAAAATTGATAAAAAAATTTAACGATGCAACAATTGGACTTGATTTTCAAATTTGAAAAGTAAAGGGACAAAATTTTTGAAAATAAAAGTACAAAAACTAAATTACAAATCTGTGGGGTGTATATAAATTTATGACATATTTTAACCTTTATACTACAAAAAATTTATTATTAATATATTTATAATTGTAATAAATATGTATTATTAAAATATTAATATTGAATATTTTCAATAATATGTGAATTATTTTATTTAAAATTATTATTTTTAAAACTTATTATTAAAATAAAATTAAAATATTAAATAATTTATTAAAATAATAAATTATATTTATTATATTAATAATTTATTATATGACTAAATATAAATAATTAAATATGTATGTTTAATAATATTGAAAAATATAATATTTTAAATATTTTTAAAAATAAAAATAAAATTTATTATCAATAAAAATAAAAATAAAATATTATTAAGCTTGATTTAAGTTAATTTTTATATAAAAATAAAATTATCTATAGACGAGCTCTTTTCTAGAAAATGACTTACGCTTTTTAAAAGGGTAAGTCATTTTATAGGAAAAATGGCTTATTTACCTTGACCTGTAAGTCATTTTCCATTGACTAAACTATTTTCTGTGAAACAAACACAGGAAAGTGCAGAAAACATTTTCCGTAAAACCTTTTACATGTAAACAAAATGACCCTTAGTTTATTACGCTTGCACTTTAGCTTTTCTAACTCATCACTTTCAGCAAAAATGTGAGCCTTCTCATATAATGACGAGAAGTTGGCTGGAGGTTTATCAATCAAATTATATTTCAAAAACTGGCAATTTGTTTCGAACATGAAAGCTTGAACAACAAATTCCTCAAAAACATCTTTTGTGACCATAGTCGTCGTATACTTTTTCACAAAATCTCTCAAAAGCTTATCCTCACATTTCTTGATAGACATGAGGTACGTAGGAGATTGCTTTAATGTCATATTTGTAAGAACTTGCTCATAAATAGGTCTGCCAATTGTTCAAAATTCGTGATGGAATGTTATGGTAGTTCTAGATATCATACTTGAGCTGAGTTTTTTAATGTCATTGAAAATGCATTACATTTAACTTTATTTGAAACCCCACATATATTCATATGATATACATAATGGGTCAAATGGTCTTAAGGTGTCTCATTGACCATCATACATCATTTTGGGGAATTTAAACATGGGGGAAACATAATGTCATAATACTTTTTTAGCTATCGGCTAATTTCTATACTTCTTCACTAATCCAGAAGATTCTAATTTTTGAAAATCCTATAAATATTTCTTTAACTTCTCTACTTTTTGCTCCAAGGTATTTTAATTAGAGCAGCTATAATTATCATCATAGTCCTCATCATAACTATCAACTCTATTATCCATATCAACATCCTCATCTACTAAATTTTCATTACCTTGACTTGAATGCTAGCGATCGTTTTGCTCCAAGGATGAACTCTTCCCTTCTACGCTTGAGATTTTTCTTTTAGTTCATCCTATTTGCTTTGAGCTCCTTAATGAGCTTTGCATTTCTTTCATCTGCTTGTCTTTGCCTATCTATTTGCTCCTAGATAAACTTTTGTTGCTCTTCGCATCTCTTTTTCTAAGAGGACACTTGCTCCTCCATAACTCTTATTCTTTCTTGTATGTCTAGATAATGTTGATTATTGGATTGACGATGTTGAGAACCTTGGTTTATTGGTGATGCTCCGATGTGGTGCAAGTTTTGGAGGTCGTAATACCATGCGGATATTGGTAAAACTAGTGGTGTGGATTTTTTTGGTAAAGGTTTTGTTGATTTTGGTTTTGTAAGGGATATTTCTAACCAACATACAACGGGTCTTGGTTTGATTTACTGGTTTACTCTGTATTTGTTCTGATTTTATGACCAATGGGGTTCGTAACTCGATCATTGAGAGGATCAAACTTAATGCTAGGAGAATCACTACTACCTAGATGCACCATGTCTCTTCACACTCATTGCACCAATTATTAACCAGTGAGGTGAACAAGGGAACGAGATGATGGTTGAAATAAGGAGAATGGAGTGTAGGTTGGGAAGAATTCTCTACTTTTGGGAGAGTTATGGGGTTCTAGAACTGGAGTGTTTACATCTGCATGGCTATTTTATAGTAGGGGACAAATTTGGATACGTGTCTTAAGGCTGTTGACGGGGAAGTTTGATTTGATAATCTTGACAGTGATGGCAATGTTACATCCTAAGGTGAGATTTCTTAAGGCGACTGGCAATCAATTACTTTGATTCTCTGCATGGCCTTCACGTAATCTTGACGGAGATGCCCTATTTTGAAGTTCGCTAAGCAAAAGTTTGTAAACTAGATCTAGGGCTCGAGTTAACTTTGGGTTCACATTATAGTTAGTTTCATTGAAGGTCGTGTGTCAAACTCTTTTATAAATATATTATAATATCCATAAAGTACAATATGAGGTTCACAATATTTGCTACCTAAAATATAACACATACTATTATAAAATGTTTTATTGAGTAAATAAGGTCAAAAAAATCAATTTATAAAATAAATAATAATGTTATATTATGATTTGATTTTTAAATAAAAATATTATCTCTTGTTAACCTACTCCTATCATTTTCACTCTCCTATAAAATTCTAAAACCACTAGAATATATTTTTTTCTTATTTTAATTTTCATTCTTTTACAAATATATAAAGTATCATAAAGATAGTCGGGTTTCATTTTATCCGGTCTATTTAAAAAATGGACAAGTTCATTTTGTATGTTTGATCAGTTTTTGTATGTTTGATCAGAGAGTAAATTAGTTTTCTGGTTAAAAATTTCATCCATTATTTCTATTAAAATTTGATCAAAGTACGTCATTATGAGGTACACGTTGTACATCATGTGTAACTGTTTAGTTATTCTATTACTTACATTTGTTTTTAACAATAGAAAAAAATGAATTTTTTAATAAAAATAATCAATTTACTCTTTAATCTGTCGTACAAAAATTATTTTACTCACTTTTTAAATAAATGAAATAAAATATAATTTATGAAAATTTTTATCAATAATATTAAATATAACGTAATTACAAAATAAAAATAAAAACATGTCAGAAAGAAAAAGACATGTATGACAAAGACATGGTTATTACCAAATCCTTTTAACATACTTTGTCAACCTTTCAAACATATATGTATATATCTAAAACATATATAAAAACAGAATAAGAGTGTAACACTTTAAATTCGTCCTTAGATATTATGGTCGAATCTGGAGTTACTATATAGAACAGTTGATAATTTAATTTTCGTATAATTTCAAAACCGACAATAACTTAAAATTCTGAATCTTTTAAAATTAAATCTTCTTTAACAATTTTACTGAAAGCATTGTTTGTTTATGTTTTAGAAAACTTATTATTTTGCAGTGGATCTCTAAAAATATTTAAATAGTATAATACAGAAACGATAAATAATGTGAAAATCTCAAACAGTCCAAAACGTCCAAAATTTACAAAACGCTTAAATCCCAAATTTATATAACCGAGCTACTGTCGCCCAAAACCGCCTAAGTCTGAGGATTACTTGAAAATATCAATTAAACATAAAGTGAGTTTTTCAAAACTCAGTGCATAACGAATAACTTAAATCAGTTAATGCATATTGTAGCGACGTAAAAATTTTGTGGATTCGGGTCGCTAAATTGTGGCGATTTATTAGGAAATTGGAAATTGAAATTTGGTTTTAAAATAAACCGGGAGTCGCCACCGATCCTTTTTCTAGGTGTGATCGGACACCTATTAGATTTTTCTTTAAAAACGAGAAAAAGGCCGAGTTAAGGTCTACATTAAAAGTCAGAGAAAAATTAGGGTTCGGGAGTCGGTTACGCGCGAGGAAGGTATTAGCACCCTCGCGACGCCCAAAAATTGGTATCTCCTAAACACGTGTTGTCTTGATGTTCAAAAATATGAATTCAATTTAAAATTTAATCGTGATCCGATAAAAAGACGAGAAGTTTGAAATTTTTGATTTTTTAGAAGGATATACCGTCTTAACACGAGTCGATTGACGTTCACCCAACATAGCGATGAAATCAACGACATGGTGTTAAATCGATACATTGCCTTATATATTGTAATTAATAAAACACGAATACATATTTTAAAATAATGAACAACGGGGAAATATATATAAAAATGGGCGGGAAATGAAAGATAAAAGTTGGAATTACATCAAGGCATATAATATATACAACAATGATATAAAAAATGACAATGCGCGCGATATTAAATGTAACAATAGTATCATATACAAGAACACAATGAGAATATCATAAATATATATATAAAGATAATTAAGAGTACATATGTAATATATATGTGTATATATATAAATAGTAGTAGTGTTGGAAATATACTATATATATAGTGTTAGAAGTATATACATAAGATAGTAAAAATACATAACTATTAACGATAAAATACATATGACACATATCGAACTTATATAATACATACCTACCTTAGAAATAATAAATATAATAATAATAAAACTATTTTTGCACATTACACACGTACATACACATATATATACATATATAATTATATATAAATAATAGTATTAGGAACGTATAATATTAGAGATACACATAATAGTAAAAAAAATAGATACCTAAATAATATTAAAATATACATAATAATATATATAAAATATAATATTAAAAACTTATGTACGTAACACGTATAAAAGAAATATAATATTAAATCATTTACATAATATACACATATGATTTTAAGGTTAAATACATATTTGAGTACTAATATTACATAAAAATATACTTATATATATATAATATATTAAAGTTATGTACATATATAATAAAATACATGAACAATACCACATTCAACATGTATATAATATATAATTAAAATGATAATACATACAACATATAAATTACATAACAAAACATGTACTATGATTATAATAATAATAATAAAGATAATATTGAACTAAGAAGAAACAAACACAACATTCATGAAATATTAAATAAAGTGGGATAAAAAATATTGAATATTAAGCAATACATATATACATACACATATGAAGCAAAAAAATATTAACACATAATAATAATAATGATAATAATAACAATATTAATGATATTAATAATTCAAAAATAATGATGATATTTAATAAAATAACAAAAGAGACGAAGAAGGACTAAAATTAAAACAATAACGAAGTTATGGGGTCAATTTAAAAAGGAAATAAAGAGGAGGGACTTAATTACAACACGCGCGTAACTAGGAGGGTCAAAAGCACAATAAATCCAGATGTTAAAACGCTGCGCAGCGTGGGGGACCAAAACGAAATCAGGGCAAAACAGCGGGGCCGAATTTAAAATATAAAAAAACTTGATTATAAAACGTTGAAAAAGCGGAGGGGCCAATTGCGCAAATAGCCCCTCCCTTAAAAAACACGCGGATCCCCTGGTCGGACGGGTCGGGTCGACCCGACCCGCATCAAAACGGCGTCGTTTTCTGCTTTAAAGGGGGGTCCAAAACGCTATATAAGCCAAATTTTTTTGTTTTTTTCATTTGAAACAGAAGAAAGAAAAAAAACAGAAAAGGAGGGAGAGAAAACAGGGAAGGGGGAAAGAAGAGAGGGGAGGGGGGAGCTCCGGCCATGGGGGCCGGTCACCGGATGGCCGCCGGAGGTCCGCCGGCGCCGGCCACCGTGGAGGGGTAAAAATTCTAAATTTTTTCTTCTTTTTTTTTTTGCTTTTTATTATTTATATTATATTTGTATATCTAAGTAAAAAAAATTGGATTTTTGCGCGTAAAATCGAAAAGAAATAGAACGGAAAAAATCAATAATTACCTCAGTTTTAACTTTCGATTTTTAGCACCTCGTATCTTCTGATTTGGTGCAATGTTTTGGTTTTGCGTTTGAGATTGATTTTGTATGCTTGCTGCTTTGAGGATTAACCAGGTTTCTATTTTAATTTTCTTTTTGGAGAAAAAAATTTTCCAACCCCTTTTACATCAGTTTGAATGGCCTTTTTATAGCCGAATGTTCCAAAGAATAGTACAAAAATATTGTTTCTTCTCTTGGCTACTGCTCTGTTGCTGCTGTTGTTTTATTTTCTTCTTGCAGGTATCGAGCCTGTTGGCATGCGCGCGGGGTGTGGCGTACGAGGACTGTGGAGGTATGGGACTGTTGTAGTGGGGGTATGGGGCTGTTGTAGTGGGGGTATGGGGTTGCTTCATGGTTGCGGCGCAGAACAAAAGAGGGGGGGACTTAGGGTTGCTGAGATATTTTGTGTGTTGGGCTAGGTGGGCTTTTAGGGTTTTTCTATTATTTGGATCTTTTAGTTTTAGGTTTGGGCCTTTCAATATGAAAATTGGGCCTGTTTTGATTTTTTGGGGCTATTGTAAAATGGACTTGAATTTTGGTTTTTGCTTAGGCCAAAAATTGGCCATTACACATATCAAGCAAATTTATCATAAACAAATTCTTAAAGAAGTAGAACAAATACATATATAATCCATATGATACTTTACAGAATAGTTGCAGTTGGACTGCCAGATAAATAGACGAGTTATCACCTTTTACAAAAGCACTTTCTCCACATATCATAACCCATCCCAAATACAAATACAGATTATAACAGATGTCATATATGTTTACAAGATACATGCATAAGATAGTAGATACTGAGTATATATAACAGTTTCTCAGATTTCACATAGCTAAAGTTTACTAATTATATATCGTTTCAAATACTCAACAGATAATAGACTTAGTGCTAACAAATGATCGAATTTCGTGTTTTATAGCTTATCAGATCACAAATAGACCCCATGGAAGGCCAACGATTGATCGGAACGTCATATACAACCATAAGGGAAAATTCAGAATTTTGGGCCCACACGGCTCAAATAGCTCAGACCGTGTGTGGCACACGTTCTGTCACACGACCCATGTGACGTCGACAATGAACTTTTTCGGCTTTCGTCCATTGCTGTTTTTTGTATTTTTCGATACACACCTAATTCGGTTTTGATGTGAATGCAACCACCAAATGTCTCGAACCTAAAAACAAGATTTACTCAACAAATTAAGCCACAATTCCACAATTATTCTAAGAACTCACTTAAATAAAACATAAACAATAACATTACTAAAACGAGAATTAACTCTTCGAATGATGGAATACTCACCTAAAAATCAACAATTGTCCTAACACAACTATATCGCAAGAGGAAAGTCTCGAGTTCCTTAATCACCACCTAACCACCAAAAATCCGCAAGATTAATCCACGTTTTAAAAACAAGAAACATCATTCATAAGCTTAATAAAAAAAATCAACCAACCCACTTACTCTCAAATACCCTAAAATCAGATTCGTAAAAGCAACAGCAATTGCACCACACACCACCCACGAGAGAAAGAACAAATCAATTGGAACAAAAGCAAACACCAATTGAAACAAAAGTCAAAATTCAAAAAAAGGGAAGGAGCATTTCCTTTGTTTTTCTTTACTGGAAGTGCCAAAAATCACAGTAATGAAAAAAAAATGCGAAAAGTGGGAAAGAAAAACCTTTTAATATTTTCTTAAGATAAAAATAAAATCCAATTAATCCACTATTATCAACAGTCTTTTTCAAGTATTTAAATCTACTCAAAACTCAACCACTTAAACGACACAAACATAAAAAAAAATTATTGTTACGAAGGAACTTGAACATCAAACCCACAACACACACTCCACACCTTTAACTATTAAAGTAGGTACTAAATTATATGATAAAATCTAACAAATCACGTATATAAATTTTGAGGCATTACAAAAGTAATTATTATAGATTCTCTATCCTTTGAAGATAAAACATGGGTTTGTTTATTATTCATTATTTTTAATCAGGTGAGATAAGTGGTGGAACAAAGGTCCAACGGCCATGCTCCTAAAATGATAAAATTTTAACTTAAGTCATTTATAATTTATAAAATTTTAATTTAGTAATAATAAATTTGTATTTTGTTCTAAAAAAATGATACAATTTTAATTAACTCTTTAAAAATTATAAATATATAGGCTATTAAAATAATAAAATTTCATTTTTACTATCTGTCGAAACCATTTTTTTTCGAAAGCTGGATCGACTTGATTTTGAAAACGAAAATTAAAACGGGAGTCGCCACCGATCCTTATTAGGTGTGATCGGGTCACCTTTGTTTTAATAAAATATTTTAGTTTACTAAAACAGTGTTTTTGGTCTACGAAACTCGAGGGAACGGGATCGAGAGTTGATTACGTGCGAGGAAGGATTAGCACTCTCGACACGCCCAAAAATTAGTACTGAATTGATTAGTTAGTGTCTTGGTGTCGAAAATTGAAAATCTGGAATGAGTTTGAAATATCACCATTTTTATTAACATCGATTTTAAAATTCTTGAATTAGCTCAAAACGATTATTAAAGATTTCCTCGTCTCGAGATATCGGAGTATCACATCCCGTAAGTTAGGACACAATACCATGAACTCTCGAGCACAAGGTCGTCCTTTAATTTAAATAAGAATTTCATGTGTTTCAAAACTCGAAAAGGATGTTTAACTATTTAGAAACAATGAGAAAATCAAAACCCCGTAAGTTAAGGCACAATTCCTCGATGTTCTAAAATGCAAAAACATTGTCTTATTTGGGAAATTTTGTTTTTGAATGTTAACGAGTACGATATTTAAACGGCATGTATTTGTTAGATTAAAATAAGATGATTTATTGGATAAATGTGTTGGGTTTAATGTATGATATGACTTAGGCTAGATAAAACAAAGATATATCGTAGAGCATGGTATAATACAACATGAGTACAATGTTTATACAAGCAAATGACAATAATGAAAATACGAATAAACCAAATATAATACATACAATGGTAACATTCACATAACATATATCACTTAGGCATTAACCATTAGTAATCAAAGACAAATGAATTAAATAAGATATAACCATTTTAAAAATTATAAAGCAAATTGAAATGAATAAAGTATAAAACAAATTTTATGATGATAAGAAATGAATTTAAAATAAATAATGTGAAAAAAAGAAATTTAATATCAATAATGTACACAAAAAAAATTTAAAAATAGAGCATATGTAAAAGAAAAATTAAAATAGGTGATATACAATACGTCAAAGAAATAATTAGTATATATAAAAATAGATATAACGATTTGAAATTGATAATATATATAAAATCCTACAATAAATAATAAAACCATTTAAAATGCATGACACATAAAGCGAGTTTGTAAAATGAATGATGTAAAAGAATTTTAAAATCTATATTATATAAAGCAAGTTACAAAAGATTCATATGAATAATTTTAAAATAGATGGTATATATAATTTAAAGTGTAAAATAATATGGAATAAGTAGAATGGGTTTGAAATAAGGTATAAAAATAACTTTGAACTAAATAATATATAAGTTGATTTAAAATAATAAATATGAAGTTTTAAATATATATATAAAATACGTAAAAGGATTAAAAATAGACAATATAAATATACTTTATAATAACTATTTAGATATAATATATAAAGAATTATTAGAAATACATAATACATAATAACTAAAGAATAAACAACGTAATATAATTTGAAATAAATATACCGCAAAAACAGTTTTGAAATAATAGCAAACATATAGAAACTTGAAATAGATGGTATATATACAAATATAATAAGTAAGGATTATAAAATTAATAATACATACATAAAGTAAGTTGAGATAAATAGTAATAATTAGAATAAACAACATATTAAAGTGAGTTACAATAAATAATAATGATATGAACAAACAGTATATTAAAACAAATTAAGATAGATGTAAAGAGAATGAATTAAATAAATTTAGGATATAGATGAAAATGAATCAAAATTTCAGGGTATAAATTTGAAATAAATAAAAAAAAGGGCCACCAATGACTAAATAGAAACGCGCTGAGACTTGCGAAGACCAACTGGAGTAATGTCCCAAGTCTGTACGCTGCGTTTCATTAGTCCAGATCAGGGACCAAATCAGAAGTTAAATAAAATAAGTGAGGCGAAATTTAAAAGAAAGAAAAAAAAGGCAGATTAGGGCTAAATTAAGGGTCAAAAAAAAGGGGGACTAAAGTGGGAAATTTCCCATTTAAGGGAAACACGTGGATCCCCTTGGCTATGGGTCGAGTCGCGAAAGGGCACCCCTAAAACGGTGCCGTTTCGGCACTTAGATCACCCCTCAAAACGCTGCCGTTTTATAGCCTGATAAAAGACTAAAATTTTTTGTTTGTTTCATTTTTAGCCCTAGTATTTTTTAAAAAATAGCGAGGGTTCTTCTTGCTCTCTCCCTCTTTCTCTTCTCCTCTTAACCTCCCCATGGCCGGCCATGGGTTCATCGGAGGGTGTCTCCACACCCACACCGGCGGGCGGTGTTAGGTGAAACGGGCCCCCTTTCGATCCTTCTCCGAACGGGTACGGAATCGGGGCCTTCACGACTTGCGGTACCGCGAAGAGCGGAGGGGCCCCTCAGCTCCCTTTCTCTCCGTCACGGCCAATGGCCAAACCCCAGGGGGGTTCGGCGACCTACGGATCGACGAGAGCGTACCGGAGCACACCCTGAACAGCAAATCAAAGGTACTTTTTATTATTCTTATTTTTATTATTGTTTTGTGTGTAAAAAAATGAAAAAGAAATAAAGAAAAACAAATCTAAGTAAAAAAGGATGAAAATCGAAACTCAACAATTCGAAATCGTCTATTCTTTTAATTAATTTTTGTTTGGTCAATGTCCGTAAAAAAAAATTACAAAGGTGTATTTTGGCCTTTTAAAAGCCGATTCAAACGACCCTCTATTTCTATTTCCTTTGTCGTTTCTGCTTGTCTCTTTTGCTACTTTTGTGGCATTTAATTTGTAGCAGGTGTTAGAAGGCTCTCAGAAGTGCGTGGAACGGCCATGATAGAGGCGTGGTGGCTGAGGGGAGACCAACAGTTCGGCAGCAGCATGCTTGGGGCAAGGGCTGCTGCTGTTTTCTCTTCTCTGCAAAGGGCTAGGGTTTAGTTTGTTTGGGCTGTTTTGGGCCATAAAATGTTGGGCCACATATTTGTTGTAAATGGACTTAAAATTTGGGCTTTTTTATTTGGTTATTTGGGTTTTGTTTGTTTTATTATTCTAGGGCCAAAATTGGCTATTACACTATCGTAAAAATATACAATTTAATTTTGGCCTCTCATAAAAATTTCAAACTCGACCAGTGGGTGAGTTTGAAAGAAAAAAATAAAGAGAATGAAAGAAGGGAGAAAGGAAGGATAATAAACAAAAATGGATGTTTGTTTTTATTTTAATTTGTTGAGTTTAAAAGTATTGTAAATTTATATAATTTTTTATGTATATTTTGACATGTTTAGTTATTTATTCATATTAAATTTATGCTATTTTTGGATATCACATTTTATGTTTTTTTGTTGCAATATTAATTCACTTCATATTTTTCATAGTTTTCTCATTAAAATTAAATTAGATTAAAGTTTATGTTTGTATTCATGATTTTTATTGTATTTAACCATAAATTCACTTAAGATATTAAAATATAAAAAAAATCATTTAAATGAAATTTCATATATTCAATCTAAATTTTTTAATTTTAATTTTTAAATAATATTTTAAAATAATTATTTCACATGCTAGGATTGATTTATGATCCAGATTCAATAAAAAAAATTAAAAAATATTTAAAATATTTATTTTTATTTTTAGTTTAAATAGTGTATTTAAAATGGTTAAATTACAGGTTCACTTGCAAGTTATTTTGAAATAAGTATTAGATTTACTTATATTTTAAAATAAAAAATTAGTGAGCTGATTTTTTCTATCAAAGTAAATAAGATTATATATACTATACTTGTGGTTTGATTTATTTATTTATTGTATTTAATAGATTATATTTAAGATTCGTGATTGTTTTTTTCAATAATATTGTCTTCAAATAATGAATTTTTACATTTAATTTTTATACAAACCTGAATAATATTTTTATTATGGGGTAAACTATTAAAATAGTCACTTATGTTTGAAATGTTACGTTTTAGCCACTTACGTTATCGGGTTGTATCATTTTAGTCATCGAGTCACTTACGTTACGTTAAATAATCATTTTAAACAAAAATTTTATGTTACTTTATACAATCGGTCCCCTTATTTGTTCGTTTTGTGTAATTTAATTTTTTTCTTTCTTTTATGTTTTTTAACTTTACTTTTTTTTCTTTATTCTCCATTATCTTCTGTTTCTCCTTCTATTTTCCTCCTTTCTCCATTTCTTTTAACGTAGTTTTTCTATGTTTTCCATTTGTTAAAACTAGTCCCTGTACTTTCATTTTTTTGAACAATTTAATTTTTTGAGTGAGGCGAGCTTGTGGAATAGTTTTAACAAATGAAAAATATAGAAAAACTACGTTAAAAGAAATAAAGAATGGAAGAAAACAGAGGGAGAAGCAGAAGAGAATGAAAAACAAAATGAAAGTTAAAAGAACATAAAAGAAAAAATTAAATTGCTCAAAACGAAAAAAAATATAGGGACCAATTGTAGAATTTAACCTAAAATTTTCATTTGAAATAATAATTTAACGTGCCACGTCAGCTTACTATTACATTGTTAATGGCAATTAATGGCTTAGTGACTAAAATGTTACAACGTGATAACGTAAATGACTAAAACGTAACATTTCAAACATAAACGACTAAAATATAACTTGAGACAAATAAAAGTGACTATTTTGATAGTTTACCCTTTATTATATTTATAAATGATATATCTAAAAAACTTCATATATTAACTTGCATACTAATTTAATATTAGTACCGCTGTTAAAAATTATATTAAACTTAATTTTTTTTATACAAAATCTTACACTTAATTTTTATAACCAATAAAAAACAATTAATAATATATTAATAAAATTTTTACATTCGTTGAGGACTAACCAGAGATAGCCACTTATTAAGGTCACTGCAATTCACGCATTCTTCGACTATCTCATATTTTTCATCATCTGTTGTACCATTGCGTTCACATACCATAGCAACACGACGACATTTGGTGGTGCCGCCACAATCACGGGACCTGTTCTCTCCCCTCTAATTATGGCTACATCCTTACGTGGGACTCTCCAAACTCCATTGCGAACTTCCTCTAACCAGATTAATATTAATGGAACTCCGATACTTCCAAACATTGACTGTCGTTCGCAATTGAAATGGGAAAAACTGTTTCGAGGAAGTCTACACGGTCATTGGAAACTTGCACCCATACTAGTGCCGGTTGAGATTTACTTAACCAGTTCACTGTCTCGACTTGTTTATGAGTCAGATTATCCATACAGATATAAAAGTTCATTAAAAATTTGAGACGATTTTAATAAAAATATTAAGCTCGAAAAATAGGCTTAGGCAAAAAAAAAATACGCCCATTTAAAATATGGGTCGGCTCAGGTTTGAACATTCAATGCTCGAGCCTGGCCATTTTTAAGTTTGTAATACTTTATATTATGTTATTTTTATATATAATTTAGAACATATTAAAAAATAAACCTATACTAAATAGGAATAAATTATATTATGATGATCCTAAAAAGCATAATTTTTAGGCACCAATAAAATAGTGTCACGTCATTGAATTTTAAAGATAACAAAGTATTATTATACACTCATCTATATTTAATATTTTCTCCAACTTAATTTAACTTTAATTAAATTATTTAAAATAATTATTTTTTAAAATTATAAACAAACATTTTTTTCTTTTTCTACAAATTTTGATCATTTTGTTTTTCATTTTCATAAATTAATTTTTGAAAATTTTGTGCAACCAATGTAAAAAAAATAGTAATTTTTATGCAATTTTTTCTATGTCATTAACACATAATTTTGGTAATTATTTTACTGTGAACCCCGAACACAGAACCCTAAATCTTGAACTTGAACCTTAAACCTTAAATTTTGAACTATAAGGTTTAGGGTTTGGATTTAGAGTTTAAGGTTTAAGGTTTAATGTTCGAGATTTAAGGTTCAGAGTTCACGTTTAAGGGTTTAGGGTTACTGTTTATGAGTTTGAGGTTCATTGTTTAAAGATTCAAGGTTATAGGTTCGGGTTTAAGGTTTTAGGTTTTAGATTTAAGGCTTGGGATTTTATATTCGAGGTTCAGGATAAAAAATTACCAAATTATGTGTCAATGGCATAGAAAAAATTGATGAAATATAATTAAATAATTGAAAAAAACCATGAATAATACGGTGAGAAATGTCTATAAAAAATTTATCTATTGATGAGTGTATAATAATAATTTCATATATTCAAAATTTGATGATGTGGCAAATTTTTATTGGTGCCTAAAAACCTTAATTTTTAGGATCATTCTTATGTAAGTTATTCCCATACTAAATATATAATATTATTCTGGTGTAAATATCAAAAATAATGTTAAGATGATTATATAAAAAAATTAATAAATAAAAAATATATAAAATTATTAAATATTAAAATAAAATAAAATAAATATATTTTTAAAAAAAATTAAAATAACATATATAGACTTAAAATAAATTTAGATTTAAATCAAATTGAATTTAAACAAATATAAAATATATTAATATCGTACTTAAGTTCGATCTGACCCGTAAACACCTCTGCACTCAACAAATGTTGTATTGACAGCTCTACAATTTGGCTTGTCACATGTCTATTACTAAATCCTATAGAGAATGGCAGCAGTCTACTAATACCGTTATTAGACCTCTATGCTAATCTACTGTATTTTGGTTGTATTATGCTTCGGTTATATTTCTCCCCCAAAATATAAATAAAATATAATTATATCTAATAAAATTTAGTATAATTTTTTTACTTCCAATATGTTATAAATATAAAGCACTTTAAAATCTTGTTACACATAGCTCAAAGTTTCTGTTTAAAATAAAAAGTTTTGTTAAATTTATATGAATGATACGATTAAAATATTATAACGTGAGACAAAAAGTAAATTAAACTTAAACCCCACTTGTATTAAGAAAGATGTTTCGTCAAGCATTATACTAGTTTAAGTTCAACTTCTTTAATAAGTCTATCATCGTATCGTCATTTACCGATTAAATTTTAATTTAATTGAATGAATATTATTAATAATATAAGAGAATGTAAATTTAAATATACTAAAATATATTATTTTCATATTTATGAATTAAAAATAATTATAAGTAATTCTAAAATTTATAATAATTTCACCAACAGTAATATGCAATTAATATATAAGTATACATTTAATGACGCAGACAACTTTTCATTCATTTAAGGCTCTGCTTCAACTTTAAGCTTAACCCAACAACGTGTGCGCCCTTCTAACCAACCAAAATAACACAAGAAAAGCTGAGTTTTTTTTAAAATAATTTTCCATACAAAAACAAATTTAAATTTATCATTGTGGGCCAAGATTCTTTTTCAGATGATACATTCTATGTCTATTTTATTATAATATTTTTTTAATTAATATCACCAAATATATATATAATTTAATTATAAAATTAAAAAATCAATCTGAATTGGAGTATATATATCATTTTTTAAATATAGAATTTTTATTTTTAAAAAAATTAAAAATTATTGTAATTTTTTTTGAAATATACCAGTCCTAGTCCTACTGCATTTATTACAGTACATATAATTACTTGTTGACATTTGGTAAGAATTTTATTTTTAAAGTTGAGAAAAGAGCAGTTTTAGAAGGCCTTTTCATAGTTTGGGAAAGTAGATTAAAAAATGTAGAAGTAAATTATGATAATACACTTTTGACGGAATCACTTTTGGTTGATGGAAACGCTAATAGTAATTTAGTGGAGTTACATTTGTTACACTAACTTCTGGCCATATATTGAAGAATCATAATGAAATTGTCGATCATATGACTAAGTGTAATTTAACTTGAAATTTAAATTTATAATTACTTGAAGATGTAAAGTTTATTACTTACTGATCATAATATGTCCATGCCAAATATTAATTTGAGCTGGTTGATATATTCGTTTTATGCTTTCGGGAAAAAAATCTAAAGAAACCCTAAACTGTAATTACAATAGAAAAAAAAAAGTCACAAATAAACTAACGCATGGTCCTCACATCTAACATAATGTAATCCTTACACCAATATTTTTGAAGCTACGCCCAAGTTTGACTTGGTGGGAGATTTTAATTTTTAATTCAATTGATTTTATTTATATTTTTCTTTTGAAATTAAACATCTTTAATTTTTAATCCTTTTTAAAAATTTGACTACATTATTTATATAATATATTAATAAAAAAAGATTGATAGCAAAAGATAATAATTAAACTTTGATAATGAAGTCTATTTTAATAAAACAAACTTGGAAAAATATAAAAATTCTATGATATTTCATCTTATCGAAAATAAATTTGATGGAGGGTATATAAAAAGTGAAAATTTATATAAATATTTTAATTTTAATTGATTATGTTAATAATTTTTTTTAACATGCAAAAAAAAAAAAAAGGGCAAAAAGAAGAAAAAAATGGTAGGCAGTGAATAAAAGTGAAGGATGAGGATGAAAACGATAGAAGATTTTATAGTGTGGTTGTTCCATTCAGTTCTCAAGTGTCTCTCTCCCAATTCCTTACCCACACCTTTCCTTCGCTTCGATTAAAAATGGAGGACTAGACTCAGCATAATTATTACTATTTGTTAAATAAAGTGGTTGGCTTGGTTTACAGTTTTCATCTCTGGTTGCTCAGAGTTATCGATTGTTTTGGTTTGGGTTTTCATTTACTTCAACAGAAAGCAATGAGAAGTGGCAGAATTCAGAGCTCTGCTTCCTGCTCAGCCTCATCTTCTTCCACATTTCCTCATCCTCCATGCCTCTCCTCTGCTTCTCGCCATTGCAAGTTCCCTCGTCTGTATGTTCTTATCCACTTACACTGCCTTTTGGTTTTTTCATTCTTTTCTTTTTCTTTACCCTTAGTCTTTGTTTTCTTTGATACTTTGGAATGTTCCCAGACTGTCGCCTCGAGCTCTGTCTCTCTCTCAAAGGGTGTCCAGAAATTGCCTCGTCCCTGAGACATCTCAGTTTTCATTTTCTAAACAGTCCAGTACCAATAAGAAACGTTTGTTTCCCGTGAACGTGGGAGCTTTGGTGACTTCAAACACTGAAGCTATCTCCACTGGGCCTCTTGTTGCCGAGGAAAAGATTGGAGTGTTATTGTTGAACCTTGGAGGTCCCGAGACCCTTGATGATGTGCAGCCCTTCTTGTTTAACCTTTTTGCCGACCCGGTTCGTTGCATTATTTTGCTTCAATTTCTTCTTCTTTAGTAATTATTTTGACCCTTCTTCAAAATGATAACTAGTATATTACTCCCTTTCACACAGACAAGTACAATTGAGCTTATCATGTGAATGAAAAGAACATAGTTATACAAAAGAATCTCAAAATCAATTGGAAGTGTTGGAGAGATCCATCTTTAAGGCCACAACAAATCCTAAATGGCTGCATAACAGCACTTTTCGATTTGGGTATCATATTAAAAGTTTAGATCCTTTGTTTCAAGTTTTACTTGCTTTGCTGTGCTACTAAGTTCATCATGAGCCAAAAAATGTAGTTATATTAAGGCTGTGGTTTCTTAGTATGGTGGATCAAGTACTGCAGCACTTCTTAAAAGAACTTGAACAGCCCTAGATTCTTGTTTTCATATGTAAAAGAAGAGATTAATACAGTTATCTCATAACCTCTATTTACAAGAAGATCCTTAGCTATTTCCACGTCTAGTTGCCAAAAAATTGAATTTGGTAATATCTTTTCCCTCTAATCAAAGTTACTTAGACAATTTTTTCATTCCGTTCTGTTTCGGACAGGATATTATACGGCTACCGAGGTTGTTCCGTTTTTTGCAAAAGCCGTTGGCACAATTTATATCTGTTCTTAGAGCACCTAAGAGCAAGGAAGGCTATGCTTCGATTGGTGGTGGTTCTCCTCTTCGACGAATAACTGATGATCAGGCACGATTGCTTTTGTTATCATTACGGTTTCTTGTGGACACATTTATATGTTATAAAACCTACCATTTTCAGTTTACTACGATGCTCATTAAGTAATGTGGAAGAGAAAAAATCAAAATAGCACCTGAACTATTCTGAAGTAATTTTGAGGCATTTGAGTACGTCACCATGCACAGATATGTGCATAAACATTCACTTTTTGCTAATTCTTTTATACTGTTACCTGATGTTACCTTTAATGGTAATGTTTTATTCCCTTCCCCCCCTCAATAAGTTCTGTCAGAGACGTGTATCCTTTATCTTGCAACCTTGACTCACAGAGTTTTAGAAATTTTAAAATGAATTTAATTAAACATTGGAACTGGTAATGGAAACTATCAACCTAGAGCGTACTGCTTCTAGTTTTGACTTTTATAGCTCTGTTCATTGTGACAGCCAATTAATTTTTTAAAATATATTGTTTTATATGTAACTGAAAAAATTGACAAGTCCAAATTGTGTAAATCGATTAATTGTCATTTCTAGAGTTTATTTGTTTATGGTTGGATTTTAACTTCTTCCTTAATAGAGTAGATATATAATTGGCATTGTTTTGGCTGATGGTTTGGATGATTCCTAGGCTATCAAAAGGGAAATATATAGCTTAAGCAATCCTGATCTGCTTCATGTTAGTATCTCTTCTACCAGTCTTTAATATGTATCGCCTATCATGATTCATTTCAGGCTGAAGAATTAAGAAAGTCACTTTGGGCGAAAGATGTCCCTGCAAAAGTGTACGTTGGTATGCGTTACTGGCATCCATTCACTGAAGAAGCAATTGAGCAGGTATTTGGTTAGTTTTAGTCTTTTTCTTGGATGGCTGAAACTCTGATGTGTTTGCCTTCTCTTATTTTATTAATCCACTTCTATTTCTTTTCCACTTGACTTTGGGCATGTCAATGATATTTGAAACTTTGTACTTGACAGAACTTCATTCTGATGGTAATTTACAATCAGAATGTGATGTATCATATATATATGTATATATATTCAAATAAACAATCACATGGGTCTTTGGAAATTTGAAGGCTCTTCCTAGATCCTCCATATGGTGTTTTGTATCCCAAATTAATGTTAGTTCATATTGGCTAACACATGTCAGAAAACTAACTTTTGATGTTCTTCTGTCTATTGCCACCTCCTAATATTGGGACGGAACAGTGAAAAGTAATTATTGGATTTATTTGTGTAAGTAATGAATTTGAAGTTTGAACTATATTTAAGGATGGCCCAATATGCGTGTTTCCTTGTGTTGTTTTCCTGCTTGTTTGATGAGGACTGAAGAAGGATGGTGTATATGCAGATGCTGTATGTCTCCTGAAGCAGTTAACTTTAGTCTCCGATTTGAAATCATTTGAACTTGTTGGATGAGGGCACTGCTTTACGTTTTTGAAGTTTCATGATGAGCTTTTTTTCAATCTTGATTCGATATGAAATTTCTTTAATATTTTTCCTGATGCAGAAGTAAGTGAAAAATCACCAAAGTATTGTTTAAGTATTGTAATGTTTCAACTGTAAGCTATTATTTCTATGTTCACATTTTAAACCTTACTTTTTAAATTTATGGGTTGCAACTATATGAATGCTTTATAATTAGATTAAACTGACTTGAGGTTAGGTGTCTGCTTGTTTTCTTCTATTCTTAAAACGAGTCCACTTTTTCACAGATAATATTGCTTTTATATAAAAGTATATATGTATATAGTTTCATTCAGGTATTACTTATAATGATCTGCTTGTTTCTTTTGGTAGTTCTGCTGTCCTTTTTCCCTCTGCCTTTTCTTATTTGAACCTTGATTCTGGTGATACATAATTATTTTTACTTTCCTCCTAACAATAATGTAGATAAAAAAGGATGGAATAACAAAGCTTGTTGTACTTCCACTTTATCCTCAATTTTCAATATCAACTAGCGGTTCAAGCCTTCGACTCTTGGAAAGTATATTTCGGTGAGGAAGAAGGACACTTTTCTTGCATTGCTTGATGTAATCTTAAAATATAATCTTAAACTCCTCTGACCATGTCATCAATTGGTTCATCAGCGATGATGAGTATCTAGTGAACATGCAGCATACAGTCATACCTTCTTGGTATCAACGTGAAGGATATATAAAATCTATGGCAAATTTAATTGAAAAGAGTTGCAAAAGTTTGACCGTCCTGAAAAGGTATGTCCTTAAAACCTTTTCTGTAATCTTGTTGACTGAGTTTTGGCAATTTTTTCTTTCATGGCTGGTCATTATCTGAATTAATACGTGAGGTAGTTGTGCTATTTACTTTTTGATTTTCACGTCAGAAGAAAGGTTGTTGAAGTTGAACCTAAATTTTGTATGGAACTGATGCAGTGTTCCTAGTGAGTTTCTAATTCTCTTGTCAAGTTTTGCTTCACTGTATAGTACTTGAAACTTGGAAGCTACCTCATGACAATCCTGAATGGATGTGGTTCACTTCCTCTTGATCATCAGAAAATTATCCTTCTGAAGTTGAGGAATGCTATTTTGAGTAAGCAAATAAGCACAGCCAGTTAAAATCTTACCTTTAAAAATGGTTTTCAAACTATTGACCTTTTGCATTATTGGATTTTAGTATTATTACTCATGGGAATTGCCTGGTTATTGTTGGTTTGTAAATATCTTACATGGTTAGCTTTATTTGTACCAAAAAGGAGGAAAAAAAAAGAGCTTGGTTTATTACTTGTGCAATATAATGAGGAGAAATAAGTCCCCGGCAATTAAATCTATCTTTTGTCTAAGAATGTAGTCTATTTTGCCAAAATTGCCTATTGCAGAAATTTAACGAATGTTGGAAATTTTAGCTCAAGCAGTTGGATTTGTTATTTCTGTTTTATAATATGGCCACATAGCAAGAATATTGGTTAGTAATTGATTGCTAAAAGCACACATATTAAGTTTTGGAGTGTTTGATTCTCTTGCTTGAAATAAAACTTCCATGCAGCAGTGAGATAGATATTGTTGCCTAGATGCTCAGGCTAAGCCTTTGGACGATGGGGGTTAAAGTTACTAGTTTCTATTTATTTTAAGACAGATCAAGAAAACAAAGTGGATCATATATTTTGTATATGTTCTCAGCCTAAGTGAGTTTATCATAGCTTTGAAATTTCTTGTGTTTATTAAAAGAATAGTTATGCTGTTAAATACAAACAGTTTTTTTTTCTTTAGCACTTTTATGCCTTTTGTTAATACTAGCAGAAATTAGCTTAAGCAATCTGTTATAAAGTAATTGTTTGGGAATATATAACTAAAATCTTGAATGTGGCTGAATGAACAAGGATTACTGTCAAAAATTTGCATGTTGTCTGTTGATGGTGAAAAATGAAATCTCCAAAATTTATGTAGCCCAGTACGAAATGTCTAGTGAATAGCTTGTCTGCAATAACGCAGGAAAGCGGCTACTTGGTTAAAAGGAACCTGAGGTAAATGTTGGAGAGGTCAAGCTTATTGATGTGTAAATAATGCATAGGAAATCTTAAGGTATAGTTCTGGGTAAAGAAGATTTCTTATTCTTGGGATGTTGTGGGGTCAATTTCTGAAAATCTTCTTACCAACAGTCTTTTCTAGTGGTGGGATTTCAAAGGGTTTTCATTGAGAATCTGATGCTACATGTTAAATTATAAATTTTTGAAATATGCTACTGACCTTTACCGTGGTAAGTCTGTCATAGGAGGCATCACTGCTACCCATGTTCAGTTTTTTAGAGTTAAATATGTCATCTCCAAGGACAAGTCAAATTTCAATGGCTGGGGCTTTTGTATTCGTAGAAGGTATCAATCATCTTGAAGGCCTGGAGAATCGGAAACTCTGATGACCATTCGATTATGATATTATAGTGTCCCTCTTGATCTCTCCAGCAATAGCCCTCACTCATTATCTCTGCCAGAGCTACGGTTTATTAGTTATTAAAATATCTTCAGAAATTTGTACATTAAGACTGTAAGCAGCATAATAATACATGAAAAAGTTCCTGTTTCTGATTACTAAAGTTTGATTTTGGTCTTGGTTGACTAGTCAAAATCATGAACTCTTTGAAATGTTGAACATGTCTTCTTGTCATCTGAATTTGCACGGGTAGATAGCAGTTTTGCATTTGATTCCTGCCTTTTTGGCTTCTTAGCTTTGGCCTTTCTATTGTGCCTATTTTTTAGAATATTTGAGAACCAGATTTTAATTGCAAGTTAGTTTGAAATCATTATGTATTTACTGGGGTGTCTAGTGACCTCTTCCTTTCATTTTTGTTGTCTATTTATTTACATTTAAAGAATCCTGTAGCACGAAATAAGAAACTGTGTTTCTCTTGATATTATTCTCTATTAAAGCTCTTGAACTTTTAGTGATCACGTGGGAAGTTTCTTTGGCTGTGTGTGGTGAAGAGGGCCTTGGCTATTATCCTGTTGCAAGATGCAATTTTTTCTTAGATTTGTGCTTCCTTGATTTTTTAGTTATTTAGGTGCTTTTGCCTATCCAAAATTTAAAATTTGTCACCTTACAATAAATCTGCATATTAAATGAGAGTACATGTTACAGGTGGTAATATTTTTTAGTGCACACGGGGTGCCACTTGCGTATGTAGAAGAGGCAGGTGATCCTTATAAGGCAGAGATGGAAGAATGTGTGGACTTGATAATAGAGGAATTAGAGAAGAGGAAGATCACTAATGCATACACTCTTGCTTATCAGGTACTTCTTGTTGGCATATTACTCCTGACTCATGTATTTCACTTCCTAATTTTCAAGTTATGGGTTTTTGATATGTGCGAAGTCTGGATTCTGGAATTATGTGGATGGGTAGTAAAGTCCCAATGTAAAAATGCTTACAAAGATTCTAATTTTCTCTTCAGAAGATGCCTGTGCTGTTGGGATAATGCTGTGGCTAAATGTAATTTTCACTTGTTGCAATATTATTTACTTTGATGAGGGCTAATACTCAGTATAAATAAGCCTCTACTGTACTTATATTGACATTATTCCATGAATTCAGCTACCAGCCATTGCTGTTGTTGTAATTAATCTAGATTTACAGAAATGGTTGGATTTTATCCTTGCTAAGATGTCTAACCCTTTCCAAAAGCGCTTTGAAGAGCTAGTTAAATAGCATTCAACAATTTTGAATATGATGGAGGACAAGACTTCATAAAAGCTTATAATGAGTGGATAAAAGGGTAGACTAGCATTTGTTTGCAGCAATGAGAGGATAAAGGATTAATGATGAACTGTGTTCTCTGGGGATTCAAACTCACTTCCTTTTTGCTTACATGTCTGGAAAGCCTTAATAGGAATTTTTTTTTTTTGGGACTTAACAATTGAAATTGAGTCTTATTTGGGAAAGGAAGAAAGAATTCTACTATTCTTTTGGAAATTTATTGCCACAACTCATGACAATACTTAAAGCATAAATGAAATTTATCATCCATAGTCTTATAGATACTCTACAGTCTGAAATTTCTAGTGTCAGAAAAAAAAAAAAAAAAAAACAACCTGAAGACAATGTACCCTATAACTATATTTGACTTTGAAGTTAATTAAAGTTGCCTTACGATTCTCTGTCAGCTACTGGTTGTTTCCGTTACATTTCTACTTTATATGAGTATAGATATTTTTAGATTTTTAGTAGTTGTTGTTCCTCTTTAGAGGGGTTTTGGTTTTAGGTTCAAACCTTTACTCCCCTTCAGACTTCCTCTCTGTGTTTCAAAAACTATAGAAATCTATTTGTTGAACTAATGATAAATTTTTGGTTGTTTTGAATGAGTCACTTTGTGTATTGGTAGTAACCTTCTTTTGGTGGATCTATGTTGGGTCTCACTGAATTTGTGAAGCTGGTCAGGTTGGGATTCTCAGGTTTTATGGTTGCAAAAAGTATTTATTGTTCCATAAATACGAATTAGGTTAGGTTGGAGTTTATGATGATCAAGGGTTTCCACCCCCGACTTAATGTGTGTTTTATATCTCCTAACCTTTATCTTTCCCACAAGATTTTACTTGTAACATATCTTGAACAAATTTTCTATGGTGCCTTCTTTTCTTAAAGGTTGGTTAATGTTCCTGCAGAGCAGAGTTGGGCCTGTGGAATGGTTGAAGCCCTACACTGATGACACAATAGTTGACCTAGGGCGAAAAGGAGTTAAAGGTCTTCTGGCTGTACCAATTAGGTACTATGATTATCACAGTGATGATATATGAAATCCAATAGCTTCTAGTTCCAATTTTTCTAGCTATGTGTATGTTGCATTTTACATTATGTCATAACTTCTCTGGCTTTTGAAGATGTAGTATTGATTATCCAAGCAAAATATGAAGTCATAGTGTCTTTTCAAAATTTTGAGGTTTGACGCACTGCTTCTTAGGCCAGTATTGAAACTCTTGAAGAGATTAATGTTGAGTATAAAGAGTTGGATTCACAAGGGAACTAGGATCTCATAATAATGTAATGACATCACACAGCTCCTATTTGACTTCTTCTAGCCATAAGTGTTGCATATTTTGTTGAATCAACATTTCTGCCTTGGCCTGCTAAAACTTTGATATTTGATTCACAGCTTTGTCAGCGAGCATATTGAAACTCTTGAAGAGATTGATGTTGAGTATAAAGAGTTGGCTTTAGAATCCGGTATACAAAATTGGGGTCGTGTTCCTGCATTAGGATGTGAACCAATGTTCATTTCAGACTTGGCAGATGCTGTAATTGAGAGTCTTCCATATGTTGGAGCTATGGCAGTTTCAAATCTTGAAGCTAGACAGGTACCTTGAAGCTTTCCAGTTTCCACCAATGTTATTGTGTTGTTTCACTTGCATAAAACCACCGTAGTTTACCAATCATTGTTTTGGTTGAGTGGGAGATGTGTTTGTTTTCTGTGCAGTCATTAGTTCCACTTGGAAGTGTGGAAGAGTTATTGGCAACTTATGATTCGCAACGAAGGGAGCTCCCAGCACCGGTGACCGTTTGGGAATGGGGTTGGACAAAAAGTGCTGAAACTTGGAATGGCAGAGCAGCCATGCTGGCAGTGCTTGTGCTGCTGCTACTGGAGGTCACAACTGGAGAGGGATTTCTGCACCAGTGGGGAATATTGCCGTTGTTCCACTAAATCCGACACACACTCTCTCTCTCTGTGCCTGAAAAGTATAAATTTTGATAAGCAACAAAGCTATATAGCATTCTAATAGAGCATATTTTAATAGGGAAAGTATATTGGGATTGGATGCTGAGATTTTAATATTTAATTAAATCCATTGGTCACACACTGATTCGGGGAATAGTTTTAAGACTTTACTTGAGACACAAGCAGCCGTGCATGGTAATTTGTTGTGACTTTACCTGTTATGGAGGTTGCATTCCTTATTATGGCAGTAGTAATATAATCGATATATTGTAATGATCTTTACTTGTTATGGTAATAAAATAATTTGCTTTTCTTCTATCATATTTGTCGAAATTATTTTTTGAAAACGGAAATCGACTTTGTTTAAAGACGAAAATCAAAACAGGAGTCGCTACCGATTTTTATTTGGTGTGATCGGATCACCTTTGTTTTAATAAAACAATTTTAGTTTACTAAAATGGCATTTTGGTCCACGAAATTCAAGAGAATAAGTTCGGGAGTCGGTTACGTGTGAGGAAGGATTAACACCCTCGACACGCCCAAAAATTGGTACCGAATTGATTAGTTAGTGTCTTAATGTTGAAAATTGAAAATCGGGAATGGATTTGAAATACGATCCTTTTTTATTAACATCGATTTTAAAATTCTTGAATTAGCTCAAAACAATTGCTTAAAGATTTCCTTATCCCGAGATATCGGAGTATCACATCCCGTAAGTTAGGACACAATACCATGAATTCCCGAGCGCAAGGTCGTCTTTTAATTTAAATAAGAATTTCATGTGTTTTAAAACTTGAAAAGGATATTTGACTATTTAGAAACAACGAGAAAATCGAAACCCCGTAAGTTAGGGCACAATTCCTCGATGTTCCAAAATGCAAAACATTGCCTTATTTGGAAAATTTCGTTTTTGAATAGTAGCGAATACAATATTTAAACGACGTGTATTAGTTATTTAGGTTAGAATAAAGCGATTTGTTGGATAAATGTATTGGGGTCTAATTTGAGGCAATGATATGAAATGAAGTATAGTGCGACAAAGAACAATGATTCATGCATAAAGTATTCTACAAGCTCATGGCAATAAAATGAATACGAGTAAGCAAATTAACATACATGCAATAACAATAATTTCACAACATACATTATTTAACATTAAGCTTAATAAATATAGAAATGAAGTAATAGTACAAAACAAATTAAATCAAATAATAAAATAATCTTAAATATAAAATATATATGTAAAGGGTTTAAAATAAATACTAGAAAAGCAACTTAAAGTAAATGATAAAAAATAATTTAAAATCATTAATGAAAATTCTAAAATAAATAATACATAAAAATAAATTTAAAACAAATAATATGCATAGTATATTAAAAAAAAAACAACTTAACCTAAATATATATATATAATAATGTATAAAGAGTTTAAGATAAAAACATATGGTAATTTGAAAATAAATGATCTATACAAAAGGAAGTTTAAGAATAAACATTGTATAAAATTAAAATAATAAGCTGTTCAAAAATAATATATAAAAAGGATTTTAAAATAAACTAATAAATAACAATGTGAAGTGATGAACATGTATATAATAATTCAAAATGATCTGTGTAAAAAGTTTAAAATAAATGATATGTAAGATAATTTAAGATAAATAATAGAAATAAGTTTAAAATGAATATTATGTAGTAATAAATCTAAAATAAGTAATATACAAAACATTTAGAAAGGGTATATATAAAAACAGATAACACATATAAGAATTTGGAAGTAATAACATACAAAAAAAAATTTAAAATACATAATAAAACAATTTAAAATGGATAATACATATAATAGATTTAAAATAAACAATGGATAAAACAATTTAAAGTGTACAGTGCATGAAATAATATATCTAAAGCAATTTAAAACAATATAATATACGAAATTTAAGATAAATAAAAACAGTTTAACAGGAATAAATAAATAAAAAGTCCAGATTTATAGGAAAAAAAAGGAAAATTACAAATAAAAACGAAAATTTAGGGTCCAAATTCGAATAAAAAATAGATGCAAGCATTTAAAAGGACTAAATCAAAATCTAAATAAAATTAAAGGGAAAATTCGGGTAAAAAAATGAAGCGACGGGTGCATTTAAATCGCGCTGAAACCTGGAGGGACCGATCGCGCAAATAGCCCATAGGTCCAAAACACACGGGTTCCCCCCTAAACGGCGCCGTTTTGGGGCGTGGGGAGGGTATGTGTGTGTGTGCAAAACGGTAGTGTTTTGCATGGCTATTAAAGCCAAAATTTTTTATTTACTTTTTTTTAACTTTATTTTCTTTAAAAAAAAAGGCAGAGAGCCTTCTTGCTCTCTCTCCCTTCTCCTTTTCCTCCAGTCACCGAGGTAGCGATTCACCTCCGCACTGGCCGCCATAAGCGGTGGTCGGAGGTGTGACAATGGGCTCTTTAGCCCCTATTTAAACGCGCACGAAGACCTCCCCTTTTTAGCCCCGAAAGGATCGAGAAGAGAAGACCCCTCTTCCCCTTTTGGGCTCGAATCCGGCAACAGAGGAGGAGGTCTTGATGGCGCAACCACGGAGTAGATCGGTAAGTTCCCTTTCCTCCTTTTTTACTTTTGTCTATTTTCATATAAAAATAATTAAAAAAAAAGAAAACAGAGTAAATGAACTCAGAATTTAAAACGAAAATAGAGATAAAAAAAATCAACCTTTTTGGTTCTTTCGCTGTTTTTATTGCTTAATGCGCGTAAAAAACAATACAAGGCTAAAGTTCGAAGCTTTATAACCGGATATAAGATCCGTTTTTGTCCATATTTGTTTTGTTTTCTGCCATTTCTTGTCGTTTTCTTTGTTGTTTCCTATTACTTTACGTGTGGATCTCTCTTTGCAGGTGACGTGACGTGTGGAAGGTCGGTGGTTGGCGCCACGAGCGGCGGTGGCTGAAAGCATGCGGCGGCTGCATCTTGGGGAAGGGTTTGCTGCTGAAAATCTTAAGCAAGTGGGTTATTATTTGGGCTAGGGTTTGATGTAAATTAGGTTTGGGTAGGTTGTCTTAATTTTGGGCCATGTGTTGGACTGTTTTCTTGTTTATTTGGTTTGGGTTCTTTTAGGCCAAAATTGGCTACTACAGCTGCCCCTTTTTGCTCATTGTCGTGTAACGAGAATGGAACAAAGACCTTAAAGGAGCCAATTTTGCCTAGTCTCACTGAACCTTGGCTTCTTGATGCTTCTTTTATTCTAAAAGCCTTGTTCCATCCCACTGCATCTTCAGGGGTATAGGGACTGGCGCTATGATTTGCTTCAATGTAATTTCAGGAAGAAGAGACTTGTAGCTTCGATCTACTCCGCTAGAACTTCAAAGGGCTAAGATTTGATAATTTCAACCTGTTCCACTGCATCTTCAGGGAGATGAGGTTTGCGACTTCAATCTACTCCACTGCAACTTCAAGGAGATAAGATTTGCCATGGTAACTTGATCCGACCTACTGCAACTTCAGAGGTATGGGATTTATAGCTTTAATCTGCTCTACTGCAACTTCAGAGAGATAAGATTTGTTATCTTTAGTCTATTCCACTGCAACTTCAGGGAAATAAGACTTGGTAATTTCAAACCACTCCACTGTATCTTCAGGGAGATAATGCTAATGGCTTTAATCTACTCTACTGCAATTTCAGAGAGATAAGATTTGCCATGGTAGATTTGATCCGACCCACTGCATCTTCAGATGTATAGGATTTAGCCTTAATCTGCTCTACTGCAACTTCAGAGAGATAAGATTTGCTATCTTCGATATGCTCCATTGCAACCTCAGGGAGACAAGATCTACAATATTTAGCCTGCTCCACTACAACTTAGGGAGATAGGGTGGTGGCTTAAATCTGCTTCACTGCAACTTCAGGAAGACAAGATTTGCAGTCTTCGATCTGTTCCACTGCAACTTCAGGGAGACAAGATCTGCAAATTCACTGATGTTGCTACACCATCCTCTTGGAAAATGATCTGTAGAATCGATTCCATATGCCTATTTATGCCAAATGATTAAGATGTCATGATCAGAATGAATCAGATGCTCTTAGCTAGATGTGTATGAATGATATTTTCATGAATGCGAAAATGTCATTTTTAAATGCTTGATTTGATATCACTCGTTGTTCATCGAGGTTTTATCATTGCCGTATTACTTTACCTTTTTCTTCGACTGGTATCTTTGGCAAAAAAATCGAAGAATAATTACAATTTAGGCTATTCTTTCCCTCAGGTTTCCAATCCTTGAATTTGGATAATTCAAACTAGTTAGTCCCGTTTCAGGTCCTTGTATCATTTAGGAGCATTTCGGAGTAATGCGCAGAACTTTTTTTTGAATATTATTAGTCCATTAATCATCATTTTAACGGAAAACGCTTGAAAAAGATTATTGCGGTAGACAAAATGAAATATTATTGAGAGCAAAACTCAGAATGAATAGGGTAATCCAAATAGCAAATTTGCTAAGATACAAAATAAGAACTAATAAATTAATCAAGATAACACATTTTTACAAAATGAATGAGATAAGAATAGGTGCCCCAGATATTGTAGTATGAGTTTCGTTGTGCAAATCCTCTCGAGGACCCTTTGAACTTGGTATGTGTTTGGGAGACTAAGAGTACTTTGTTGATGCCTCAAAATGTAGCATCATTCCTTATTGTTAGTTCAGAGAGGACAATATTACTGCATGCCCCATCTTCGATTTGAATTACCCATTTCTGGGTTTTCAATTCAAAACCCCTTTGGTCTCAAAGCGCTCTTTTAAAGGTTTTCGCCTTGGCCTCTTCGTTTTTTTTAGGTAAAATACGTCTTGACCGAATCTGAATTCACGGGATTAAGTAGACTTTTACCATCCATCTCGGTCAAAATCAGAGCTCCTCCAGAAAAAGCCTTATTTACCATATAAGTTCCTTCCCAATTTGGCATCTATTTCCCTCTGAAGTCCTTTTGTATGGGGAGGATCTTTTTCAATACGAGGTCTCCTTCATGGAATTCTCTAGGGCGAACCTTCTTATTATAAGCCCGCATCATTCTCTTTTGATACATTTGACCATGGCGAATGGCCTTTAGCCTCTTTTCTTCAATCAAGTTCAACTGGTCGTATCGAGACTGGATCCATTCTGCTTTATCTAATTTTGGTTCTGACAGCACGCGTAGAGAGGGAATCTCGACCTCAATAGGCAGAACCGCCTCCATTCCATAAACTAAAGAAAAAGGTGTTGCCCCGGTAAAGGTTCTGACTGACATCCGGTAGGCATAAAGGGCAAATGGTAATTTCTCGTGCCAATTTTTATAGGTCTCAGTCATTTTTCCTATGATCTTTTTGATGTTCTTATTGGCTGCTTCCACTGCACCATTTATCTTTGGGCGATATGGTAACGAATTGTGGTGTTTGATCTTGAATTGGCTACAGACCTCTGCTATTGTGCTATTGTTCAAGTTCAGTGCATTGTCTGATATGATCCTCTCAGGCATCCCATATCGACAAATGATTTCTTTCTTTAAGAACTTACTGACTGCTGACTTTGTGACGTTAGCGTAGGAGGTGGCCTCTACCCATTTGGTGAAATAATCTATGACGAAAAAGATAAATCGATGTCCATTAGATGCCTTCGGTGAGATCGGCCCAATGACATCCATGCCCCACATGGAGAAAGGCCATGGAAAAGTCATGACATGAAGGGGTGAAGGAGGTACATGAATTTTATCTCCATAGATTTGGCATTTATGGCACTTCTTGGCATAGTTGATGCAATCTCCTTCCATAGTGGACCAATAATATCCGAATCTCATGATCTGTATGGCCATGGTGAAACCATTAGCATGTGTTCCGCAGACACCCTGATGAACCTCTTCCAGGATTTGTTTAGCCTCGACAGCGTCTACACATCTCAAGAGTACTTGATCCTTCTTTCTTTTGTATAGGATCTCTCCATCTAAGACATAGTCACTAGCCAGTCTTCTTAATGTCCTTTTATCATTCTCAGTCGCTTGGTCTGGGTATTCACGGCTTTTCACATATCGTAAAATATCCTGATACCAAGGATGATCATCTTTCTTTTCTTTTTCTTCGATGTTGCAGCAATGAGTCGGAGCCTCATAAATACTCATTTGGATAGGCTTCATATCCTCTTGTTTATTCAATTTGATCATAGAAGCTAAGGTTGCCAAGGCATCAGCCATCTGGTTTTCATCTCGTGGGAGGTAGCAGAAAGTGATATCGTCTCCTTGAATAACTCAAGAACCAGCCTTCGGTAATTGATCAACTTAGGGTCTCTTGTCTCCTATTCACCTTTAAGCTGATAGATCACTAATGCCGAATCCCCATATACCTCTAGCGCTCTAATCTTACATTCTATGACAGCACGAATTCCCATGATAAATGCTTCGGATTCGGCCATATTGTTTGTGCAATCAAAATCCAATTTACTGGTGAAAGGATAATGATCTCCATTTGGAGATACCAAGACTGCCCCGATTTCGTTCCCCACAGCATTGGAAGCTCCGTCAAAATTCAGTTTCCAGGGGTGGCCTTCTTGAGAGTCTTCTTCTATGGTCACGACATAAATTAGATCCTCATTCGAGAAATCAAAACTCAACAGCTCATAATCTTCTAGAGCTCTACTGGCCAGAAAATCTGCTATTACACTCCCTTTTACAGCCTTTTGGTTTATGTAGACTATGTCAAACTCAGAAAGCAAAATTTGCTAACGAGTCATTCTTCCGTTCAAAGCATTTGACTCCATCATGTACTTCAAATGGTCTAGTTTTGAGATAAGCCAAGTTGTGTGGTACAACATGTATTGTCTCAGTCTTCGGGTTGTCCGAATCAAAGAACAACACAACTTCTCGATCGACGAATACCTTGTCTCACATTCGGTGAATTTCTTACTGAGATAGTGTATTGCTTTCTCTTTTCTTCCTGACTCGTCATGTTGGCCTAGCACACATCCCATGGAGTTTCCAAACACTGCCAGGTACAGTATCAGTAATTTATCCGGGTAAGGTGGCATCAGTACTGGGGCATTGGACAAATAATGTTTGATATTATCGAAAGTTTTTTGGCATTCCTCATCCCAAACACCTGGATTATGCTTCCTAAGGAGACGGAATATTGGGTCACATTTCTCCGTTAGTTGTGAAATAAACCGAGCGATGTAATTTAATCTTCCTAGGAAACCTTAAACTTCTTTTTGAGTGCGCGGTAGGGGTCATTCTTGTATGGCATTGACTTTATCTGGGTCAATCTCAATTCCCCTCTCACTGACTACAAATCCCAACAATTTTTCTGACCTGGCCCCGAAGGTACACTTTGCAGGATTGAGTTTTAGTTGGAACTTTCTTAACCTCAAGAATAGTTTCCTCAAGACTTGCACATACTCCTTCTCTATTTTGGATTTTGCAATCATGCCGTCAATGTAGACTTCGATCTCCTTGTGCATCATATCATGGAACAAAGTTACCATGGCTCTCTGATATGTTGCTCCTGCGTTTTTCAGTCCAAATGGCATCACCTTATAACAAAACGTCTCCCACATGGTTACGAATGTCATTTTTTCCATGTCTTCAGGATGCATCTTTATCTGGTTGTACCCCGAGAAGCCGTCAATGAATGAGAAAAGCGAGTAACCTGCCGTGTTATCCACTAGCGTATCAATGTGAGGTAATGGGAAATTGTCCTTTGGGCTGGCTTTATTCAAATCTCGATAGTCCATGCACATTCGTACCTTCCCATCTTTCTTAGGAACCAGGACTATATTGGCTACCCATTATGAGTACTTGACCAATTGTAAGAAACCAGCATCGAATTGCTTCTTGACCTCTTCCTTTATCTTCAACAAAACATCGGGTCTCATCCTTTGAAATTTTTGTTGAACTAGCCTACATTCTTCCTTTATGGGGAGTCGATGTACCACAATATTAGTATTCAATCCGGGCATGTCTTGATATGACCATGCGAAGACGTCCTTGAATTCTCAGAGTAACTCGATGAGGTCTTGCTTTATTTCTGCAATGATATTAGCTCCAATCTTCACATCTTTTCCTTCTCCTAGGCTAACAATTTCCACCAACTCTTTGTGAGGTAGGATTTGTTTCTCCTCTTGTTCTACCATTCTTAACAAATCAGGAGATAGGTTACAATTTCGGTCATCTTCAAAATCCTCAGTGTCTTCCATACACAAATCTTGCTCGAAAAGAGTCTCCGAGTCAGTAGGAACATTGCTCATATCATTGATATCTGGAGACCTGTTATGGATGAAGAAAGAAATCCAATGAACAAAAGAATCTAAGAATATTTGATTTGTATGGTATGATTATGAATGAAGTAGAAAGAATAAAAGAATATTTACTCAAGATGATATGCAAAAATGCATTTTTTATTGAAATAACGATATTTGGACATATGCCTATTTCATAAAAAGATTCTTATTGCCCCTAGGCTTAGAGCAATAAGCTTGTTTTGAATATTACTCTGAGTTAATTCTAAAAGTTACAGGGATCTCCTCCGCGGTCCAATTGTTCAAAACACTTCCCGATATATAAGGGCGAATTCCAGATAAATTCCCTTATTCGGTTCTTTCTTCAGATATGGCATTAATGCTCAAACTTTCTAGCATTTCTTCCGCCACTTTCTTCAATGTCATCTCTTGTTTTGGGTGGATAGTTCCTCCAGACACAAACGTTCGGGATAAATGAGGAAAGGTCATTGGTTCCCACTTGACCTCCTCACCGCACAGACGCGCTCTTCTCATCTCTTGCCTTTCCTTTAGCTCTTTCTTCTTTTACTTCGCGTCTGGCTTAAATATTAAGCCAAAGCGGTCTCGTTTTTCTCTTAGCATTGGTACCTCGCTCCTTCCTTGGAGGCACCTTCCAAGTCCTCTTCCTGGTAAGGCTCCTTTGCTGACCTTCAATCGCAGGCCCATCATCGTAGTTTTAGATATTTTGGGTATTGGGATCTTGTTTCCTTCGACAATGAATGTGGCATTGACGAATTCTAGCGATCGAAAGGAACATTCTATTGCCTCATCGTCCGCACCTATGTACGGTGCGTCACTAGTAACAGATGCAATGATATCTTCTTCCGCTTTATCGTTACCAATCTACCCTCAGGCTCCAACTTCAATTTTTGGTTTAATGACGACGGTACTACTCCCGCTGAGTGGATCCATGGCCTCCCCAACAGGCAATTGTATGATGGCTTGATGTCCATTACCAAAATGTTCTCTTCGTATTTATTTGGGCCAATCAAGAGAGGTATCTCAATTCTTCCCATCACTTTTCTTTCCGTACCGTCGAATGCTCTCACGACGTTTTGACATGTCTTCATGTAAGAGTTATCCACTGGCAACCTATTTAACGTGGACAAGGGCATGACATTCAACGCTGATCCATTATCAATCAATACCCCTGGCAATGTATATCCCTTGCAGCGAGTGGTAATGTGTAGGGCCTTTGTAGATCCTATGCCTCCCATTGGTATTTCATCATCATTAAAGAAAATAAAATTATTCGCGCTGATGTTATTGACCAGACGATCGAGCTTGTTGACAGAGATATCATCTGCAACATATGTTTCATTCAAAACCTTCATCAATGCACTTCGGTGAGTTTCTGAACTCAAGAGCAAGGCTAGTACCGATATGCGAGCTGGTTGTTTGTGCAATTATTCTACAATGCTATACTCGCTGTGCTTCAGGAATTTTAAGAATTCCTTAGCCTCATTTTCAGTTATAGGCTCATTGATAGGTGATTCAGGTCTGGTTGTCTTTTCCTTTTCTTGTTTAACGACCACGGATTTTCCTTTAACTGGTTCTGCTTTTGTGTTCGGGGTATAACGCCTTTCACTGCATGTATAGAAACCCTCATCTTGACCTTTCTCCGAAGTGCCAGTTGGGTTCTCCCCTTCCGGGATCGTTACGTTACAGTCGTAATTCCAAGGAACCCTCTTACTATCTTTATAAGGGAAAGCGACGGACTTCTGGATTATGACATTTGGCGCAATTGGTACTCCGACTTCATTGGCTCTTGGTCGGGATATAATTACAACCGGGTGACTGACCTCATGGACTTTGTTGGTTGGCCCTTGCTCTGACGTGTACACATCTTCTCCCTTCGGGACCTCAGTATACTCAAAGAATTCAATCTCTTTATTTTCTATCAATCTCTGTACCAGGGCCCTAAATTCATTACACTTTTGGATCTCATGCCCTTCCTCCTCGTGGAATTCACAGTAGTACTTTGCTCATTCAGGCTTCTCCCTTAAATCTTGTATAAGTAAGCCTTTTTCCACTATTTTCTTCCAAACCCATCTCAACGGAGTCTTTACCTCTGATACGTCCATCTTAGTTCTCCTCCTTCCATTTTCGACTATCGCGTTTACCCCATTGTCTGAATATCTGGGCAACGAATTTCCCACCATATTAGGTCCTATGGGATCATCGAACTTTACAATGCCCATCTTTATGAACCTTTCGATTAATTTTTTGAAGGCCATGCAGTTTACAATTGTGTGCCTCGCAATTCCTGTATGGTATTCGCATTGAGCGTTTGCGTCATACCACTTAGGGAATAGAGGTTGTATGGGTTTCAGGTAAAATAGAGACACCACATGCGCATCGAATAGATTCTGGTAAAGCTCCCTATACATCATTATGATTGGCGTGAACTGGACTCTTTCCGTGTTAGGTCTTGGGTTGGAATCTTGTCTTGCGGAGCCCTGATGGCTAGCAGTCACTGCCCTCGGCTGGCTCACTGTGACTGGCTTGGAATAACCCTTATTGTATATACTCGCATTGTTCATCTCGTTTTCTTTCCTTCTTAGAGCTGATCTTTTGGCACTTTCCCCCGCTTCAATTTTCCCACATCTTACCGCGTTTTCTATCATCTCCCCGGACATTACTATGTCTGAGAAGCTTTTAGCAGTGCTCCCTAACATGTGGTTAATAAATGGGGCCTTTAGAGTGTTGATAAAGAGCATGGTCGTTTCCTTCCCTAGGAGGGGTGGTTGGACCTGCATTGCCATCTCCCTCCATCGTTGGGCATACTGTCTGAAGCTCTCATTTGGCTTCTTTTCCATGTTTTGTAGAGTAATTCTGTCAGGTGCTATGTCTGTTACGTGACCGTATTGTTTCATGAAAGTTTGAGCCAAGTCCTTCCATGAACCAATTTGGGCATGGCTGAGCTGGTTATACCACTTGGCCGCAGATCCGATTAGACTGTCTTGGAAATAGTGGATCAACAGCTGATCATTGTTAACATACCCTATCATCTTTCGACAAAACATCGTAACATGAGTTTCGGGGCAGCTCGTCCTATTATACTTTTCAAACTCCGGGGTTTTAAATTTTGGTGGGAGCACCAGATTTGGGACCAAGCTTAAGTCCTTAGCATTGATCCCGCCGTGGTAATCAACAGTCTCCATCGCTTTGAACTTTTCTTCAAGCCATTTACACCGATCATCGAGTTGTTTCGCCAGGTTTACTTTTCTTTTTCTCCATTTCTGCCATGTCATCGAGGTCCGAGACAAATGGATTAGCTGGATTATCCCCGGGATTAGAGCCGGAACCTATAAGAATATTCATTGGTGTTGAGGCATTGGTCTGGTATTGTTGGGGCCTGATAGTGAGGGGTACCGTTTGTGGGTGTACCTCCGGTTGTGGTTGAGTGTTTACCGGAGCAAATCCTGGAGGATAGATAGGGTCTTCATTATCGTTCCCCATAGTGCTCTTCCCCTTTTCGCGTTCTCTAGCCAGCAACTGCGCCAACTGGCCTATCAGATTATTTTGGGATTCTTCCATTTTTTCCTTCATATCGTGTTGTATTTTAGCTAGTTGCTCTTGCATCTGTGCTTGTAACTGCTCTTGCATTTCCCTTTGCATGTGTTCTATCCTTTCCAATATCTGATCCATTGTTTTGGTTTTATGACGGGTATAGTAGCTGTGTTCGGTTGGTTGATTCTTGTTGGTTTCCAAATTAACTGAAATAATTTTGCTTAATCAGGGTCTTTTCGTGAAATTTAATGCATATGATGAAATGTAATGCAAATGAATGAATGCAAAAAGAGGCGTTGACTCTAATTCAATTTCATTAGAAGAACTTCACTAGAAGAAAAATTTCTTTACATAGAATGGATGATTACATATACGACTTTGCCCTAATGCCTAAAACCTTAACATTCCTAAGAAGCCAAGCTAAGTTTCAGCCTCGCTCTGATTCCAACTAGTACTTTAAGCTCAATACATCAGCCTGAACTGCCAAGGTTTGCAAGTAATCGGCTACCTCCCGAACCTGAGCTACAGCTTCGCCCATGACATAGTCTCTATCTCTAATCTAGTTCTGAGAGTGGTGAAGCTGTTCCCTGTAATGGTTGTTGTTTGCCTCAAGAAGTTCCACTCGAATTTTGCTATCTCGTAGTGTAGTCTTGAGTTCTTCTACTTCCCTTTTCAACTCTTCGATCCTGCTCAAACTAGCCTTCAGCTCAATTATCGAATTACGGCTACAATGTTGATGAAGTGATCTTTCCAATTCAGCCACCCGAGCTCGTAACTTTTCCTTTTCGTTTTGGGTTTCTAACAAACTCTTCTTCAGAGTGTCCTCTCATACTCGGGTATCTTGAAACCTTTTCTCCCAATGGTCGGCTCTAGTCTTTTCCTCTTTGATCTCTTGACACCATTGCTCCGACGTTTTACCTAAACCGGCAGTTCTTATCGACATACGCAACTTATTGTAATCGATTTTCAGACTATCCAAATCTTCCTCAGCCTTGTTCTTTCCCTTCCTCAATTTCTAGGCCTCTAGGTTGTGGATATCGACGTTTAATCCCAACTTCATTTTCTCTTCTTCTAGCTGCTCTATCTTCTTCCCCAACTCTAAGTTCCTTTTCTCAAAGTCTTATTTAATGATCTTTAACTCGGATGAGATAACCGGTAAATGCTCCTCTATCGGTTGAGTGTTCTCTTAATTTGGTCTTGGGATGTTGTCGTTGACTCTTCTACCCCACCACCATTCATACTCGGGGGTCGTCATCGGGCCTGTGGTGAATCCTTTCATTCTCTGAGTTTGGTTTCAAGCATATGATATCTTGCGAACCCTCCTCTTATAATTATTGTCTTTATAGAGGAACTCACATTGTGCCAACCCTTGTGTCACCGGTATAAATTACCTTAATCGATATTACCTTAACACCATCAGTGGAGAGTATCCAACGGCTCCCCATATTCCCGCCAGAGGGACCCAGTCAAAATCACCGCACCTATATAAGATCTCGTCAGGGATCAACCATGGAGCCCTCCATTCAACGTCTTCGGTCCGCAAATTTTAGAGAATAGTTATCCATTTCTCTTCAGAGATGTCGTCTCGCCTCGATGTAGCCACTAATTCTCTTAATGGGGAATAATCCTTAGAGAAGACCCGATAGGAAACCTTTTCTACCTTCCAAAAATGGCTATGGAACCAAGCTAGAAGAAGCTGTGCACAACCAATAAATCTTCCCTCGCCCGCTTTCCGACATGCATTCAAGGATCTGAAAGTTTTTGCGAGGATTGTCGGGACGGGTGTGGTACCTTTATCAAGTCGATCGAATAAATCTGAAACGGCTTCATCTATGTGTCCGAGTGCCTTAGGAAAGATGATCAAATCGTAGAGGCTTAAGGCAAAAATGTTAACCCTTTTCTTCGAATCCGGGTGTGCAAGGATCAAATCTTTCAAATTCCTCCAAGGAATACACTTATTATCCCCTTTTTGCTTGATGCGGGCTGCAACCCATTGCTCGCTCATCCCCGTGATATTTATCAATTTCTTCAAAAAGGGAGGGACATTGACAGGTCTTGAATAGGCCCTATCGGCCTGAATCTTCAGGCAAATAAGTAACGCCATGTATTCCTCCACAATAGGTACTAAATCGACTCCTCCGAAGGTGAAGTAACTGTAAGTGGGGTTCCAAAACTGTGCGAGAGCCCGAAACAAGTACTTGTCCACCTTTACATCGAGCAAATAGGGTAGGTCCCCATAGTTACAGTAAAAGAGTTGCTTGACCTCACTATTCCAACTATTCCATATATCCCTTAATTCTTGCAGGTCGTTCTGAGTCACACTGATGCGAGTGAAACCCACAACTCCGATTCATATCCCTCAGTTAAACTATCTTCTTTCTCTTGTTGCGTTTTCTCGGACCACACTCGGACGGCCGCATTATCCTCCACTCTATCAAGAAATCCTTTTTCCATGCTAAACTCTCCTATCTAGTAACCGAACGTGAATCAACACCCTTTTATGATGAGATGCCATGCGAAAACAACAAAACACAACAAGTCAGTATTATATACAAAGAATAGAATTCAAAACAAATAAGGAATAATTAAGCACCTAATCGGGTAACCACTAGGGTTCGGTGTAGTTCTACCTAGGGTAGGCTCTTAGGGCTCATTACATGTAGTTTGATTCTAAAGTAAAGGTACCTGAACCAGCAGATTCCTCGATCCTCGCCCATTATAGGCTCATACGGACCGAGTTCGATTCAGGGGAATACATTTCCCTACGGCTATACGGAGATGAAAACCTCAAGAATACGCAGGTACGGATGTATCTCGAAAGCGATCCACGATCCTATATGGAGGTGAAGACCTCACAAAGGAGTAGTTTCTCACTTCAACTTAAGAGGGTAAAATTGACCAATAATGCGATGCGATATGCAAAGATACATCAAAGAATTAAACCACTTAAAGCAATCATATTATGAAGAAAATCATGAAAATAACAGACAACATGTAATGTAGTAAATCTAAAACTGATTTTCAATTTTTGACGAAAGACAAAAATTAATAAATTTAAGGCTTGACTCTCAAAGTCCCTAGTGGAGTTGCCAAGCAGTCGAAACCATTTTTTGAAAACGGGAATCGACTTTGTTTAAAGGCGAAAATCAAAACAGAAGTCGCCACCGATCTTTATTTGGTGTGATCGGATCACCTTTGTTTTAATAAAATAATTTTAGTTTACTAAAACGTCATTTTGGTCCATGAAATTCAAGAGAACAAGTTCGGGAGTCGGTTACGTGTGAGGAAGGATTAGCACCCTCGACACGCCCAAAAATTGGTACCGAATTGATTAGTTAGTGTCTTAATGTCAAAAATTAAAAATCGGGAATGGATTTGAAATACGATCCTTTTTTATTAACATCGATTTTAAAATTCTTGAATTAGCTCAAAACGATTGTTTAAAGATTTTCTTATCCCGAGATATCGGAGTATCACACCCGTAAGTTAGGACACAATACCATGAATTCCCGAGCGCAAGGTCGTCTTTTAATTTAAATAATAATTTCATTTGTTTTAAAACTTGAAAAGGATATTTGACTATTTAGAAACAACGAGAAAATCGAAACCTCGTAAGTTAGGGCACAATTCCTCGATGTTCCAAAATGCAAAACATTGCCTTATTTGGAAAATTTTGTTTTTGAATAGTAGCGAATACAATATTTAAACGACGTGTATTAGTTATTTAGGTTAGAATAAAGCGATTTGTTGGATAAATGTATTGGGGTCTAATTTGAGGCAATGATATGAAATGAAGTATAGTGCGACAAGGAACAATGATTCATGCATAAAATATTCTACAAGCTCATGGCAATAATATGAATACGAGTAGGCAAATTAACATACATGCAATAGCAATAATTTCACAACATACATTATTTAACATTAAGCTTAATAAATATAGAAATGAAGTAATAGTATAAAACAAATTAAATCAAATAATAAAATAATCTTAAATATAAAATATATATGTAAAGAGTTTAAAATAAATACTAGAAAAGCAACTTAAAGTAAATGATAAAAAATAATTTAAAATCATTAATGAAAAGTCTAAAATAAATAATACATAAAAATAAATTTAAAACAAATAATATGCATAGTATATTAAAAAAAAACAACTTAACCTATATATATATATAAAATAACGTATAAAGAGTTTAAGATAAAAACATATGATAATTTGAAAATAAATGATCCATACAAAAAGAAGTTTAAGAATAAACATTGTATAAACTTAAAATAATAAGTAATTCAAAAATAATATATAAAAAAGGATTTTAAAATAAACTAATAAAAAGCAATGTGAAGTGATGAACATGTATATAATAATTCAAAATGACCTGTGTAAAAAGTTTAAAATAAATGATATGTAAGATAATTTAAGATAAATAATAGAAATAAGTTTAAAATGAATATTATGTAGTAATAAATCTAAAATAAGTAATATATAAAACATTTAGAAAGGGTATATATTAAAACATATAACACATATAAGAATTTGGAAGTAATAATATACAAAAAAAAATTTAAAATACATAATAAAACAATTTAGAATGGATAATACATATAACAGATTTAAAATAAACAATTGATAAAACAATTTAAAGTGTATAGTGCATGAAATAATATATCTAAAGCAATTTAAAACAATATAATATATGGAATTTAAGATAAATAAAAACAGTTTAAGATGAATAAATAAATAAAAAGTCCAGATTTACAGGAAAAAAGAGGAAAATTACAAATAAAAATGAAAATTTAAGTTCCAAATTCGAATAAAAAATAGATAGAAGTATTTAAAAAGGACTAAATCAAAATCTGAATAAAATTAAAAGGAAAATTTGGGTAAAAAAATGAAGCGACGGGCGCATTTAAATCGCGCTGAAACTTGGAGGGACCGATCACGCAAATAGCCCATAAGTCCAAAACACACGGGTTCCCCCCCCAACAGCGCCGTTTTGGGGCGTGGGGGGGTAATGTGTGTGTGTGCAAAACGGTAGTGTTTTGCATGGCTATTAAAGCCAAAATTTTTTATTTATTTTTTTAACTTTATTTTCTTTAAAAAAAAAGGCAGAGAGCCTTCCTGCTCTCTCTCCCTTCTCATTTTCCTCCGGTCACCGAGGTAGCGATTCAACTCCGTACCGGCCGCCATAAGCGGTGGTCGGAGGTGCGACAATGGGCTCTTTAGCCCCTATTTAAACGCGCACGAAGGCCCCCTCTTTTTAGCCCCGAAAGGATCGAGAAGAGAAGACCCCTCTTCTCCTTTTGGGCTCGAATCCGGCGACAGAGGAGGAGGTCCTGATGGCGCAACCACGGAGTAGATCGGTAAGTTCCCTTTCCTCCTTTTTTACTTTTGTTTATTTTCGTATAAAAATAATTAAAAAAAAGAAAACAGGGTAAATGAACTCAGAATTTAAAATGAAAATGGAGATAAAAAAATCAACCTTTTTGGTTCTTTCGCTGTTTTTATTGCTTAATACGTGTAAAAAACAATATAATGTTAAAGTTCGAAGCTTTATAACCGAATATAAGATCATTTTTGTCCATATTTGTTTTGTTTTTTGCCATTTCTTGTCGTTTTCTTTGTTGTTTCCTATTACTTTGCGTGTGGATCTCTCTTTGCAGGTGACGTGACGCATGGAAGGTCGATGGTTGGTGCCCCGAGCGGCAGTGGCTGAAAGCATGCGGCGGCTGCATATTGGGGAAGGGTTTGCTGCTGAAAATCTTAAGCAAGTGGGCTATTATTTGGGCTAGGGTTTGATGTAAATGGGGTTTGGGTAGGTTTTGTCTTAATTTTGGGCCATGTATTGGACTGTTTTTTTGTTTATTTGGTTTGGGTTCTTTTAGGCCAAAATTGGCTACTACAATATTATTATTATTATTATTATCTGAATCATTTAAATTTTATTTAATATCTATGTTATCCCAATTTTTTCCCCTAAAAGCTTTTAATTCATCATTCGAAAATAAATATGAATTAATAATGTCAAAACTGCAGTTAAAGAAATTAAAAGAAATATTTTGACCAGTAAAAAAAGATAGAACAAACAAACATCGAACACATTTGCTTGAGCCAATTTACGATCCATTCAAAGTTCTAAATTGGCCTGAAATTTCAAAATGTTTTAATTAAATCTTTAAAGTAAGAGTATTCTGTCAATTAGGTCTTACAGCCACCTAATCATTAATTTAGATATTAAATACTTGTTCAAATATAATACGAAATACAATTAAAACACGTTAATCAAATTAAAAATATACATGTGTTTATTGTATGAACAATTTAAATGTCATATTAAATTGAAGCTAACATAATAAAAACTCTTCAAACTCCTCAATCAACATATGAAGAGAGTTTTTTATTCAAACATTCCATCAAAATTTTATGCTTGCAAGCTTACATTTTTTATGGGAAGAACAAAAAATCATGCAATTATCCATGAAGACCACGTACCACAAGGGTCTTGATGAGGAAGCAATTAGGTTTTCTTGTGGAGGCTAAGCATTAATGAGGAACCCATAATGGAAATTTTTTTGATGATTAATCATTAGTGGTTCATCTTAGTATTAAGCTTTATGGGTACTAATTAAAATTTCAAAATTTTTGGATTTAATGAAAATTTTAAAAAGTAGGATTTAATTAAAATTTGGGTAAATTACACCAACAGGCACTCAACTTTAATGTAGCTGACAAGATAGTCACTTTGATTTCAATTTAGTTACTCAACTTTCTAAAAATAATAAATCAACCCTTTTAATCATTTTCCATTACAGATGTAACAGAAAAGTGACATGGCACTTAACGGAGTCTTTGTTGTCATTAATCGGTTAGCTGGACAACTAACACCAGTTTAAATAGCCCCATTTAAGAGTTTAGGGTTTAGATAGTAGAAGAAGAAGAGGAGGAGGAGGAGAAGAAGAAAAAAGAAGAAGAGAAGAAATGGAGATACAGACTGTGTTACTGGTGTGCTATGGTGGAAACCCAGCCAATTTAAAGACGTCTTGGTCTAATGACAACCCAGGTAGGAGGTTTTTGGAGTGTAAGAAGAATGGGAGTGGGTTTTGAAATCCATGTCATTTTTTCACCTAATTTGATCCACGATTGACACTTCGTTTAGGAATTGTGTTGTTGGGTCTTCTGAAAAAAGTGAGGACATTGAAGCATGCAATGAAGAGGGCGAGAAAAACATGGTGTTTGGTGCTGTTATTTGTAATATTGTTGTTGTTGTTGTTTAAATGAAAAACTAGCTTATGTGATAGCTGGTGTTGTCGTTGTTGAAATGGAAAACTAGCTTATATGGCTGCTGGTATTGGAAGAGTATTCTTTCATAGTTAGTGGAGGCTTTCAGATCTAAATGTCATGGTCTGTAAAAGGTATTAGTTTGCTTGTATGTTTTAGTTGAAACTTGAAAGTTGAAAGACTAATGCCAATCTCATACATTTGTATTTCACTTCATTTGATTTTCTGAATACAATGTGGAATGTTTAATCTTCTTTTAAGACTTGAAAAAGTATTTGGTTATTGTTTTTCATTTTCTTACATTACATGGATCAATGCTCAGAAGGGTAGAAGAGACAAAACAAATGAAAAAAACATAAAACATTAGTCACCTTTAAATTTTCATTCATAAATTAAGCCAAACTGTTTACAAAAAGAAGGGCTAACAATTCAGTACAATTGAACACATTTGAATTGTAGGTAAATTTAAAAAAAAATTTAGTAACTATATGCCTAAGTTTAGATAATAGTAGCAATCATAGGCAAATTTACAAAAAATAATTTGCCTAAATTAAGAAACTAGTAGCAGCAATAGGCAAATTTACACAAGCTCAAAAAAGTTAACAAAATAAACGCTCGGTTCACAATGTCATCGATAGGTTTGGCACAAATGACTCTTGAGTAGAAGAAATCCATCTAACAGTGGTTGGTTTCCTCTTGAGTAAAAGCTTTTCTCTTGGGGCAGCAACTTGTTGGTAAGTTGAGGTAGTTTGTTGATGAGTTGGGGTAGCTTTTTGCTGAGTTGGAGTAGCTTGTTGCTGAGTTGGGGTAGCTTCTTGCTGAATTGGGGCAACCACTTGATTATGAAGACCAACTTTGTGTCTTTTGACCTACACGTACAAGTGAAATCCATCAAATGCATCGCATATATAAGTAATTTAATGAAGCCAAGGTAGATTACTTACTAAAATGTTTTGACTGACTTCCCATTTGCAACTCCTTTTATTGTGGAATAATTTTTTGCATTTACTGCACCTCATTTCCACCTCTCTCTTGTTCATCCTTTATGTTGTCTGTGGTTCATCAGATTCTTTCCTTTTCACCATAGTAGGTTTACTAGGTGGCTTTCTTAATGTAGGAGGCAATATTAGCAGCATGTCTGGTACAGACTCCATTTGCTTAAAACCTCTTACTGGCCTTATGAAGTTGGAGTAAATGGCAAGCTGTGTTTGCTTGGTGTATTAGGTTTTTACATAAGTTTCAGGGTATTCATCTTTTTTATGAATAACAACCACTGCATGCATGCAAGGGATGCTAGTGAGATCCCAATTCCTGCAATAGTAGGAATTCTCAACTAGGTCCACCATATGCTGATTACTTGGACCACATTCAACTTGATATCTATCCCTCACCAGCATGCGATGGAACACACCTAAAAACAATCACTAAAACATATCATATTATACTCAAGTAAACTGATGGCAGAACAAAGGCACACATATATTAAAAACAACATGTGGCTAGCTTTACCAACATGTGATGGTAGAATAAAGGCATAAATATATTAAAAAAGCATCTATTTACCTCAATGAATTTTTCATATTGACATCCAGCTTTTTCTTAATCTTTGGAGGTAAGATTCCTTTAATTTTTCCAACTTCTTTTTTCTTCTTGACAATCAACAATATAATTTTGGTTTTAATTGTTTACATCATGGTCAGAATGGACTTCCCTCTTGCTTCTAATATCACCTACTAGCAAGTAACATAAATGATTAGTGAGACAAGGTCCTTAATGAATTGCAAGTAGAAAATAAATAGGGGTTTACCTTGTTAAAGTATTCAGAAAGATTATTCACCAACATGTCAGAATGACCCCTAATTGACAAGTGGGACTTTGACTAGTGAGTAGAGTTCTTTTCCTTCAACCAATCATAAGCATGTTGATTGGTATTCTTCAGTTCAAACATTACATCCTCAAAATCCCTTGGAGTGCTTGCTCTGGCAACTTTCCAAAGCAAATCTTTCAGTTTCTTTGTTCAAAAACCAGCTTTCTTGAAATCGACATGTAGGTGTTTAACACAATGTCTTGTTTCTGCATTAAGAAACAACATGGATATTGCTTCTACAAGTCCCTGCAAATAGAACAAAAATAATTTATTATAACGCCCTCAACTCGATCTGATTCACTGGATTCTGGTCTTGGGTGTTACAACACAAATACAAACTTTTGCTTATATACTCATACCCGATTTTCATAACTAATACAACTTAATTAAAATAATCTCTCAACCAAAAGTTCAGTTGAATATACATTGGAAAATTATTATTGTACAACAATTTCTACTTCAAGGACTTTTAGACAAGGCTCATAACTTAATTACATTATCTCAAAGTGTAAATCTTAAATAATGTTACAGACTACATTTATGCTACCAACTCATTCTGTAAGCATAATAACCTGCCTTCTAGTTTTTTGGCGTAGCCCTGGCGTCGTCCCTCCTAGTGTAAAATTAAATCAACTAACTTGCAACATAAGGCATAGAGGTAAGTTCATGAGAACTTAGTGAGGTAAACACCCATTTACTGAATCATTTTTGTATTTCGCATTTGGCAATTCAATTCATCATCTTATTGTTCTTTGTTCTTCAACTTGTTTCTAGCGAATACCTTTCCAGAATGTCATTCCTCGTATCTTAGTTGTCACCCTTGACTTTGAGATCATGCATTACTTTCTGCATATTTGATACATTACTTATGTTCTTCACTTGTGCTTTTTTGATTTCTTAACCTTACCCATTCCAGAGGCTTACAAGGACAACATATTGTTATTTTTACATACATACTCTAAGTCTTCGTTTCTTCGCAATCCATGAATGGTTTTGTACTTAGAATATACATTCTTTAATTATATGATTTGATCCTTTGTGGAGAATACCATTTTTCTTCTAATAATTATAGATAGATAACCTTCTTCAATTTATTAGACATAACCCGAACTCAGATTTGGTCTTCAATTCTAATTAACCCATACTCTGAATTTGCCACATGCTCTAGCACATTACAGTTTCTTTGCTCTTATCTTTAGACATGTAGGATATGCCATAACAGTTCATACGAAGCTCGCCACAAAAGAAGTTCATTAGAATATCTCATCGAATGTATAACATGATACGCCATATTAACTTTTCCTTTTGAGTTTATTACAACTATCATTCCTTCAAAGTTCACAATGAATGCAATTTCTTTCCCTTAGGGTCCACCACAAAGGCATTTCCTTCAGAGTTCACCATGAATACAATTCTTCAGAGTGCGCTATAAGGGCATTGTCTTCATAGATCGCCACGAAGGCTTCCTTTTCAAATATGGCCATAAAGGCTTCATTTTCATAGATAGCCACAAAAGCTTCCTTTTCGTGATGTTTTCCTCTCATCGTCCTGGGTCACGTAGATAACCCCTTTATGTAATCACATTCTTTTAGTTCTTTTCCACATAACGCCATAGCCCAACTATGGTATTACACAATATGGTGCCATAGCCATAGGCTTTTCCTTTCAGATATCGTGTTTAAAGTCGCGATGGACCCCTTTTAGACTCCACCGCTGTGAATAGACACAAAATCACGTAACAAACCTTTCATGCATTAGCACTAAGCTTAACATACATATCAGACATACTCTTACAGTTATATTTTTTGCTCTAGATCTCATATCACATACTCTATACTTTTCAGAATCATACAAAATATACATGTAAATCTTATTTAACATTCATATATCAACATACTCATCGTACCATCATTTTCTAATCTCAATTCATAGTTCATACGATTCTTCACTGAAGTATCTAGACTAAACCAATTTACGTACATATGAGTCATCTTAGGAACTCACGTTACACCCATGAACAACAGCTTAGTCTCCAAATCCAAACACCTATCACGAAATATCAGTAATTCATTGCTATAAGACATTGGGGTACCATTAAAACTCATTTGTATAACTTTTATCGTCATTTGAAACCTAGATAACCTCTATGCAATGCCTCACTTCCTCATCTTACTATTTACACACATAAGATAGGCTTACTCTTTCAAAAGTCAACATGCAAGTCCATAATACTTACCCAGAATATGAACAACCTTCTGCACGAACTTCGATCTTTAGTTTTAGCTTAGCAAGAAAGATCCTTGATCAACTTCGAAATAAGTTAACAATTGTGATTGAACTAGAAGGAAGAAGATAACTCCTCATTTCTTATAAAGCTCACATTAATTTATATGTAAAACCCATGTTCTCATAGTGGAACTTAACACATGTCACCAACTTTCAAAATTGTCCTTAATAGTGGCTTACATTTGTAGAGAAACGTACACAAGAATCCAAAATCTTTATGTATCCTTAATTTAGCCCTATTTTCATTCCTGACCATCTCGTTAGAATGTCACTTGCACCATAACTAGACAAACTCGGTATACCTTACCTTTGGCGATAACCTCATTACCTAAGAACCCTTGACACACTTATCAATCTATTCTTTTATACATATTTACACATTTCCGAGAGTAATCATTACCTTATATTATAACATTAGCTATGCGTCCTCCATATATGCCAAAAGTTTCAATTGGATGAATAGGTCCACATCATTCAGATTCCTTCGAGTTACTCGACTAGACTAAAGACCCATCAATATTGGATGTTACATTAATTCTTTGACATACCATCCTAAATAAAAACAACATAAAACATAGCAGACAAATGGAGTTTTACCTTCTGCTTGTCAGACATGAAATATATCTGATATGAACTCACAATTTCCAAGCCCAATGCAAACAACTCAAAGAACTAGAGCCATGATACTTGGTTTCACTTTCAACAGTAGCTTATGCAATAGGATAGATGCTATTATTTGAATTTATCCCAACAGCTGCCAATAGGTAGCCACTAAAGTAGCCCTTCAAGAACAACCATCTAAACCTATTATCCTTTTACAACCGACCCTATACCCATATTTGCATGCCTGTAAACAAACTTATATCTTTTGAAACAATCTGTTATCTAGATAACAAATTATTGTTGTTCCAACATTTTAGGTCCTAACCTCCAACAGATATTCATAAATCTTCTTATATCAAACCTTATAAGCTCATTCAAGTAAATTCTAATGCCTTAAATTTAGCCTTCCTACATTTGGTTAGTGAGACAAGGCAAAGGAAATCTCTTTTAACATATTGTTGCAGTGATGTCAAAGAATAATTAGGATCAACAATGAACTTGTCTTTATAATGTTGACCTATCCAAGCTGAGGTTATATTATTAGTTTTATAGACTTTAGAGCAAGTATGTTTAGGGTTTGAACTCCTAATTTGCCAAGCCTAGTCAGTAGGGTCATTAGGGTATAGTCTAAAGGCCCATATGTAACAAGAACATTTTGAACTACAAACTGCCTTTAACCTCTTTAGATCATTTTTTGGGAACTTAATAAAATAATTATTCAACCTACCATACTGCTTGGCAGCTTCTTTTAGATTGTCTTTGGATCTAAATAACATTCCAACCTGAAGTTTTAGATTATTCGTGTCATTGTCTGGGTTGAACTCAGGCTAATTTTGGCCATCTGAGTTAGATTCATGTGCATTATTTAACCTCTCAGAATCATCATTATCAAACAGTTCCCATACTTTTATATCATCCATGTTTAAGCCATCTAGATTAACCCTAATCCTACTAGACATATCCTATCATACACATCAAAATTAGACATTTCTTCTTCACTCTCATTAAATTCGTCATCAATTAAACCTGCCAAAAAAATTTAATATCAATAAAGGTAGTGGTAGACAATAACCAAACACTTTAATACAACCTAGGTAATGGCAGACAATAACCAATATAAAAAAATTTAATACAAACACATTCATTTATATCATGTACAATAACCAAATAATTTAATACAAACAAATCTATTTTTTTCATACACATGCCAGACAATAACCAAAAACTTTAATACAACCTAGGCAATGGCAGACAATAACCAATAACAAGATAATTTAACACAAAAAAAATCTATTTTTTTCATGTACAATAACCAAACAATAATCATGCACTTTAATCCAAATCATATTTGAAACTAAAGAAGCTTGATATTGGTAGCCATAAAAATAGGAACCGATTTGTCTACTTCCTAGGGCAATTAGTATGCACATGACATGACATGCAATTAGTGGGAATTTTATTAAATTTACTTATTTCATAAAGCATTAAAAGTAATCTCCCTAATAAGAAATCACGTTTGTTGATAAGTAGGTGACCTATCGATTAGATCCAAGTGTGAGCGTTCTTTAGAGGGGTGATTTGTTTTGGATCTACTATCAGGTGTGGGTCTAATCTAAAATAAAAATTGATATACATTAATTTTATATAGAGAAAGGATAAATGACTAAATTAGCAATTAAACCAAATTAGTAACATGTGAAGATAGAGAATAAATACATGTGTTTTTAAATTATTAGTACAAATGTATGTTATATATATATTTACTTGTTTATTAAGTTAAATATATTTGTTTATTTATATTTTATCTATTAATGGAGATAATAACAAATGTATGGTGTGGGATTAACACATGTGTACATGTGTGTATAAAGACACATGTATCATTTTTATTTGTTATTATATAGATATTTTATAATTAAATATTAATTAAGTAAATAAAATGAAATAAAGAATAATAAAATAAAGAAACAAAAGAAAAAGAATAGAAAATTACAGAGAAAGAAACGTGAAAGAGAGAAAGAAAGAAGAAAAGAAAAAGAAAAAGGGAAAATTGAAGGTTAAGGGCTTAAAGCTTGATTGGTAAGTTGATTTAGTTCTTTTTCTTGTGATTTTTATGTGTATGGAATCCTAATTCAAAGTTCTACATGTATGAGGTTAATATGAAGAAAAATAATGAATTTTTAGATGTTTATTTAGATGAATAATTTGAGGATTTATGGGTTAATTTGATAGAAATTTAAGTTAAAAGTGAAAAATGAGTGAATTGTTAAAAGAATTTTAAGTTAGGTTTAAGTAAAGTAGCTCAAAAGTTATGTTTTATGATGAATTTTATGAGCTAGGATTTATTAATGAGATGATTAAATGAAAATATGAAGATTAAGTTAAAGAAAAAGATTGGTTATGGAAAAATGACGAAATTGGAATTTTTGTAAAAGTTTGATAGAAAGTGAAAATGTGATTTATGAATTAGTGTATTGATAAATTTTAATTGTATAATTGTTCGTAGCTAACATAGCACCGGAACCGTCGTTGAATGAGAAGGGAAAGGAAAAAGTGATCAAGGAATAGCTCAAGAAAAATATCGGTTTGTAT